>NC_068993.1:13805350-13807305 GCF_001194135.2 Octopus bimaculoides
ATATATATATATATATATATACATACCCTTATACGCACATGCACTCATGCAGAAACACACAAAACACACACACACACACATACACACACACAAAAGCACTTACATACACGGACACATATATGAGGGGTGGGTGCGGAAAAGTCACTGACTCTTAGGGTGTCGCGAATGGCCAAGTTGGAGGGCCAACCTTCTGTGTGCCTTTACAGGGCTTAGCAAAGCTAACGAACGGCTGCAATAAGTGTGTGAATCTGTGAAGGGAATATGTCGAATATATATATATCATAATTAACGGATCATTTTGCCTTTTATTTGGCCCAAAGACAGGAAAGTTTCAGCACCCACGTATACATAATTTCTATATACAGGGCGTTCAAAAAGTCTGTCTGCAGGAAGTATTTAATGGTTTTCGGGCGATTCTTGTACGCTGATCGTTTACTCGCTCCCCAGACCAAAAAAATTGGCGTTGTTAAATCAGGTGTCCTTAGTGGCTAAAGTCCCTTTGAAATAATCCATTCACCGAAAAACTCTTGAATTAGCGGCAACTGATGCGCAGGATGAAAAGATTCACTGCGAAGAGACCTTTTGAACACACTGTATTAGGCATAATATAATACCAGTGGTAGGTTACAAGATTCGCCCAAAACCAAGTACATGACCGATACAATAGTTTGCCGAGCTCGAAATGATGATATCCCAAGTTAATTTTGATGTGTTTTGAACTAGGAATGTAGAGGGTTGCAAGAAATGACGTGTGACATTTTTCTAACTTACGAACGATGTTGCCAGAACATGTTTATGCCTATTTAAGATGATGATGATGATGATGATGATGATGGTGATGATGATGATGATGATGATGATGATGATGATGATGATGATGATGATGATGATGATGATGATGGTGATGATGATGATGATGATGATGATGATGATGATGATGATGATGATGATATATAGCTCCATCCATGAAATTGCTGATCGCGTGCCAGAATTTGAAACCGTTATAAAAACGGCGCAAGTCTTCGAGCTGACAAAACCATTAGCACAACACTTAGCAAGCAAAACACTTAGCGGCATTTAGTCCGTCTTCACGTTGTGAATAAAAAATTCTGCCGAGGTCAACGTTGTCTTTCATCCTTTCGGGATCGATAAAATAAGTACCAGTTGAGCGCCTACGCAAATTAATCGACTTAAGACCTCACTCGAAATTGGTGGCCAGTGCCAAAATTTGAATCCATAAAGCGCGAGTTAGCTGATTAGTTGGATTACCGGACAAAATCCTCTGCAACATGACTAGAGAAGGTAATATTTACCTATTCATGAACGTACTCACATAATTAAGGGAATTAATTAACATCGGTGAACTAATATTCTTGAAAAACTTGAGCAACATTCACACATGCCCGACAAATTCTTATATCATCTTCCCGGATCTGTGTATTTATTTTGACGACCTCCATAGTCTCGCGTTTTCGCGTGTATGCCTATTTTCCTAGAAGATTTGTGGAATGTTACGGGTAAAGACAAAACCTCTTATAGAAAGTAATATAAGTTTCATGTCACAAAAATTACAATGGTTTGTGGACAAAATAGTAAAATGTCTATAAGAAAATCAGAGATGAAATCCTTACAAAACAGAAAACAAATACCCACTTCCGTAGAACTGGCAATAGCACTGTCATTTTACATTTGTTTTCCGAGATATTTTTCATTATTTTTAGATTGCTTACACAAACATAACTACACAAACTTTCAAGATTTCACCGTATCTGTAATATGCAATGATAACTATCTATCTATGTATGTACAAATGCATTTATGTGTATGTTTGTATTTATGCATATGTGTATGTATATGTAAATACATGCACGCATACTCACACAGATATATGTATATATATTTGAATATATATATACCTATATATATATATGTATATATATATATATATATATATA
>NC_068993.1:13807315-13816559 GCF_001194135.2 Octopus bimaculoides
GTATGCATACACACACATATATACATATGTGTGTGTGAGAGAGTGCATGTGTGATTTTTGTCATTGTGTGTGTATATTCCTTTATGTATATACACATATATATATATATTTATGTATATGTAAATACATATGTATATATACATATATATATATATATATACATGCATATATATGTGTATATATATATGTGGGTGTGTGTAGATATATGTGTATGTGCATGTGAGTCTGTATCCATATACAGGAAAGCAGAAAGTCAGTGAGGGAGAAAAAATATATATGGTGAGAAAGATAGAGAGGATGGTTATGAGAATCAAGGAGCGGGATGTGAGACGGTGACTAAAATATATCGTCATGTCTGTATAACTGAAGACATAATTGTACTCGCGCGCTATGCCAGCATTTGAACATACATTTGGCATTTGTCCAGAGTAAATGTTATAAGTAAAACTGATACAATTCCAAGAATCTTCCATACGCTTCTAACGTGGTTTGCGATTTTCCAGTATATGGCAAAATATGGAAATATATATATAAAAATATGTAAATTTGTGAGTTTGTTTACGTATAAATAGGCATGTATATAGATTATATGTGTGTCTAGGCGCAAGATTGAGTGGTGTTTCGACTCACGATCATAACTTGTGTCTTCTTCCTCGACCAATTGGCGCTATGTATCAATCAACATTGCACATAATTCTCCTGTGTTACAGTCAACTGCGATAAAAATGTGTACCAACCGTCTTCTAGTGCAGCTGTTTTTACCTGTTTTCACACCATCTATATGCTTCTGGTCAAATTTAGGTGCCATGAGAGTGTCAATGCCTGCTTGCATGTATAAGGGCATTTAAAACTATTTCAGAAAGCAAATATCTATATGTTCATTGTGAATCCCAGAATATTAAGCCTTCTTTTAAAAAGAAAACTATATTTGTATTACACTATCTTTGAAATACCTAATGGTATTTCGATCCCTTCATGTTCTGTTTTCTACTGTCCTATATGATTTTTTATGCGCACTTTTTAAAGCCTAGCTAGGCTCATGGGCCTAGTTTCCCGGTTTCTATGGCATATATGTTCTCCCCAGCTGGACGGGACGCCAGTCCATCGCAGCGTTACTCAAGGAACAGGAAGAAAGTGTGAGAGAAAAGTTGGGGCGAAAGAGTACAACAGGGGTTGTTGCCACCACCCCCTGCCCGAGCCTCGTGTAGCTTTGGGTGTTTTCGCTCAATAAACACACACAACGCCTGGTCTGAGAATCGAAACCGCGATCATCCGACTGCGAGTCCGCTGTCCTAGCCACTGAGCCATTGCTCCTCCACAAGTCTATATGATAGCGTTTCCGATTAAATATCTGTCAATGCGTATGTGCGTCTGTGTGCGGGTTTGTGTTTCTGTGTGAGTGCGTGTGTGTGTGTGTGTATGTGTGTGCGTATTTGCTTCATTCCCATGAAGCTTAGCTTTCATATTACTTTCTGATTGATAACGTATAGTATTAGTCGTCTTGGAGGTGTTTGTAATATATTAGTATAGCTATTAGTCGTCTTTAGTTTTTCATGTTATGCTATATTACAAAAGACACTTTAGAAATAGGAGTATAACCTTGGAAAGTAAATTTATGGATCATTTGTTTCAAATTCAATTACAATTGCCGATCATAAACCATTGTTTTTATTTATCCTTTTTCATACCGGACAAGATATCGAAAGAGGGCTCAGTTTGAGTGGTAGTTTCAAACGTTGTTGCCCTACTGGTCACTGTCCAAAGTGAAAATGAATACATAAATTCTATTATTAAAGGCTTTTCTTGATCGGGTACATTGCATAACTGACGAAGTTTTGGTGACTAGTTCCATTAAATCAATTATCGATGATATAACGGTGTCAACTTCAGTTTTTTTTTTCTATTATGCAAAATAAATATATAGATTTCAGCTGACATTGCTCTTGTAAATTGGCTAACATTAATGAACTGACACAGTAGTCATAACATACTGTCTTTTGTAGAGATTTTCATCGGGAATAGAAATGGGAAGTGGTCTGGACAATTATAACACCGTTGAAGTTTCACGGCAATATTTATCTGAAATTTATAGTTTGTTTCAGTAATATGTCATATCACAAATGTATTAACTTCATCATGATTCACTGTAGGATCGATATTGCTTGCGCATCAGTTTTTAATCGATCATGCGGCTGAACGTCATTAATTCATCTATGAATTCTTTCGGCAGAATCCACGCAGATGCAAAGATTTTACAACATTTAACCAGTCTCCGCTTATCTCACTCTGTTGATTCATTGCTTACTACGGCAACGTCCTCTTTGGCAACTTCCAACATCACTTCAAACCATTGGTCTTGGACGTTTTGCAAAGGTGTGAACGCCATTCTTTCTCTACTACTGTTAAAGCATAATTAGACAACAAATATTCCTAAGAAAACTGCAAGAAATATACAATGGTGTCTCTGTTTCAAAGTAAATCAACTTTATGATGGTACACACTGATTATTTGGTAAATAAAATGTACTTAGGCACAACTTCCATTTTGCTATGAACAACGGTATATAGTGACCGTCCAATAAGTTTCGCATAGCTCATTTATTCTGAATATGGATATATATGTATGTATGTATGTATGTATGTATGTATGTATGTATGTATGTATGTATGTAAGTATGTATGTATATATATATATATATATATATATATATATATACAAAAATGGGACAAGAACGCAAAACATCCAGACAGACGATAGAAAGAAAACAAGGACGGGTCATTCAGAATTTTCTGTTCTCAGTCGAGTCCAGATTATCTTTGCAATTTCGGCTGGTTCGCTTACTTCGTTCATTCCACTCTTCATTCTTTCGTTCCCCCTCTCTCATATTTCCTGGTCTTCTCATCATGCTAACTTTCCTTACTCTTTCACTTCACTGTGTCCTTTTCATTTTTTTCTCGCCCCTCCTTAATTCTTCTATCCCTCTGCCTCTACCTCTCACCCTTCTATCCCCACGTGATCGGTGTTCGGCCAAGTTTGACCTTTCTTTCTTGGTTCGACTACAATCAGGGCAACATCTCTATTTCTCCCTGTGCCTGTCAAATATTATGTCCCTGCCGTAAGGCTTCGTCAGATTAATTTAAATCGTCGTTATTCGAAGACACCTGTTATGTCCTGTTATTTGCATTTGTATTTGTTCATATTCCTATATATCAAATTAATGGTCGTCCCTTTTTTGTATAATTGTAGAGCAAATATTTTAGCGAAGGAAAACAAGACGGTTATGCGTTACTAGTTTGTTGCATTCATGAATGAATTCAAAGGAAAATATTATGCATTTGTTCGAAGTGGTGCTTTAAAAAGTGTTCTGCTCACATTTCAGTGGAACCGTCTATAGTGTGCACTGAAGACTACAGAAATATATTCAATTTTACTAATATTCCTCACCGACAGTCGGTAAGTAACACTGCTGGAGTAAATGTCGTATTCTTTAGATGTTTCTCACTACGTGCATAAATCTTCGTAGATAATAATATCTATGCCTGTCATAGACTGAAGATTAAGGGGATTTAATGGAAAAAAATAGCTGTGTTGCTCTTCAAAACTGATGGGCTATTGAACTAAAGCAAAAATCAATATTATTGAATATGATTGTCAAGAAGGTTTCTTATCTAATTAAGGAACATGCAGTCAGTCCTCTGTTCTTCGTCAATTCAACTATTCAATTCAACTATCATCTCTGATGACTAAATCGAAAAGAAGAGCTTTGTGTATTGTACAAAGATTCAACACAAATTCTTCAGAATAGAAGGAATTCACACACACACTCATTGCGACAATTCGTATTCGAAATGCCAATTAGTATGATCAAATGCAATTTCTATAGAATCAAATATAAATATTTCATCTTTGAAATCCATTGCTGCATTCTTAGTCCGACAAGAATGCAGCTGTCAAGTCAACTTGTTCTTTAAACAATAGATTATCACACGATTTATGGACGTCTATTGTCACTAATAAATTATTCGATATCTGTTGTTGTCTCTTATTAAATCGTCCTAAAATCGCATCTTTGTCTTGTTTACACCGTTTCTTTTATATATTTTATATATATGCTTTTATATATTTACTTTATTTTATTTTCATTTTCTTTTTCGATATTTCTGTCTAGGAGTTGTTCAAGTTTTAAGTTAACGTTATTGATTTTTCTCTTCATTTTCGTCAGTCACTTTTCTCATTTGAACATAAATTAAGAGGAATTGTTTTAATTGTTGTTTTTGTTTTCAATTTATTTTATGAATATAATAATAATAAAAAAAAAAGATTTGTTTAGCTTAAAAGTGATTCGTTGATTCTGTGAAAACAAAACATTTGAAATTTACATTTATCTGAATAATAATTAATATAATAATTCATTTTTTTCCTTCTTTTCGACGTTCATAAAAAATTTCAAACTTATTTGATGAGTCGGGAAAATAAAATTTCGATTTGGTGGCATTAATGCATTTCCAAAGAGAATTAAAGTCGAACTTTTAACGATTATACTTTCCCAACTAAAACGAATCAGAAGGATTTTAAACTGGATACGCTCTAATAAATTACAATGTCTAAAACAAGTCAATTCTTTAGGGATATTTTTTCTTATTAATTTTATACCAATAACGCTATTGGTTACTTGTAAATTAGCGGATTCATTATGGCAATCAAGAAAAATACCATTAAACAAGTTGACAATTTGTACTGCATGAGCAATATTTACGTTTATCTCTTTAGATGTTATAATTCCTAAGAGCCTACAATTTGTGAGCTTGGCAGAGCATATTTCGTGAATGTTTCCATGTGTTTAGATATTTAAATTTATAGTGCGCAGGAGCGGCTGTGTGGTACGTAGCTTGCTTACCAGCCACATGGTTCTGGGTTCTGTCCCACTGCGTGGCACCTTGGGCAAGTGACTTCTACTATAGCCTCGGGCCGATCAAAGCCTTGTGAGAGGATTTGGTAGACAGAAACTGAAAGAAACCTGCCGAAAGAAGTATACGTATATATATGTGTGTGTGCTTGTGTGTCTGCGTTTTTCCTCCCCAACATCGATTGACAACCGATGCTGGTGTGTTTACGTCCCGGTAACTTAAAATTATATTTAATATGTGTATGTATATTTAAAGTCAATTTGCGGATTTCATTACATGAATGTATGTTTTCACGCCTGATTTCATGTGTGTGTTTATATGTATTTGTACTGAGTTATCTTTTAATCCGGACTTTAAAAAAAACACCACGACAACCACACTCGCGACATACATAATGCAGTAGAAACATAATGACTGCAAATTCAACACTAAAGCTTGTCGTCATATCCACTATAAACACATAAGCATTTGACCTCAAACATATATTTAGTAGAATTATATAGAATATGAACTATGTATACAGAAAAGCGTAAACGATCATTTCAAATTGTATTTCATTGATCATATTTAATTTTAAGCAATTTTTAATTTAAATCCGGTAAAATCGATAATTCAATAATCAGTAATCGATACACAAAGACTCCTACACACACTCTCATATTCCTTCGTACAGGTTTTCATAGAAATCACTTCAAATTACACACTCATCGACAACTTAACTGCTCCGCTAACGAATTTGGTGGGACCACTGTACTTACACATAACTATATGAGTTTATGCACAATACCATGTCTACACGTCAACCTACAATATTTATGATTACTTAAAGACAGGCATATAGTCTAATACATGTGTCTACACACCTGCCCCTTCTTCCGTTGTCCCTCTGCATTGAAACAGTGTTGAAATTGTTTCTAACTCGCCAACTTTGTAATTCCGTATGTGGCACTTGTTTCCATATAGTTTTTTTTTTAATTATGCAAATTTATAATTATTTCTCTCTGCATGCAATCAATATTCCTCTCTTCCTCATTAGCGCGCTATCTGTTTCTGTATTTC
Source organism: Octopus bimaculoides (assembly GCF_001194135.2). Taxonomy (NCBI): domain Eukaryota; kingdom Metazoa; phylum Mollusca; class Cephalopoda; order Octopoda; family Octopodidae; genus Octopus; species Octopus bimaculoides. Next base: position 13,813,282 of record NC_068993.1, read on the forward strand.
TCCTTACTTATCTTCTGATGAGAAATCTTCTAAATTTAGTGAATCTCAATTTGCTTTTCAACCGTTAATCTAAAACTATATTTGTGAATTTTTTTTTTCCTGTTATTGTTCTTTACAATATCTATTGAACTTACACTGTATTTGTAAGTTCCTATGTATGTATGTAAGTATATATGTATGTAAGTATTCCTGTAAATATGTATGTGTGTATGTATATATGGCTCTCTCTCCCCCTCTCTCTATATCTATATATATATATATGTACATATGTGCATATATACATAGATACATATATATGAACAGGCAGAAATTCTAAGAAGCAATGTTAAATCCAAATATGCTATGATTAAGGTAGAGTGTTCGTGATAGGCTTAGAGTATCTTATTTTATTGATTCAATATGTGGTAGAATGTAACACTCTAAGCCAGTTAATCTGACAATCTCCGGTTTATTACAAATCCAATAAGATGCAAGTTATTGGTATAATTATTTCCTAGTTAAGTATGAGGTAATGGGTTTCCTAATGATAATAGTTATATAACTTATATGGAACACTTCCAAATGTAGTCATTAACCGTATCACAGTTTACGGGTGTTCGAGAGTTAAAGTCACTTCATATCTTTCCCCATATCGACCCTACAAACAAGCGTTTACATGCTGCTTCAGCCTGTTACAAATAACATACACTTCACCCGCAAATCAAGCCCTAAACAATTGATTAATGTAGGGTAATCTGGAACAATTAGCTAAAAATATTGCTAAGAAATATGATGAAAACGACTGAAAAGTCTTATTATTATTATTATTATTATTATTATTCTTATTATTATTATTACGGTTCTAAAGTAGTTTAGCAACAACAATAACGTTAAAAAACAAACGAACTACATAAACAAAACTGATTACGTAATATATTTCATGTTTCCTTTATAATCTGAAAATATAATAGCAACCATTATTCCAAAATATACTGTGTCTCTTTTTCATATTTTCTTAGCTCCTTTATTTGTTTCATAAATATATTTATCATAACTTCGGGAACAATGGAAATTTCACAATAAATCTATCTCCAGTCCCCAAGGTTGCCGTTATATCGGAAGTTATCTGTGTTGTTAAATATTGTTTGCTTTTTTTACTTTTTGATATATGCAAATATATATTTCTAGTACTTATGTTATACATCTTCCTTTAAAAAGTACCATTCGTGTATATTTGATTACATAAATATTATTTTCTTATCATTTTATACAATCCAGCTGAACATATAACTCCAGATTCGAACATTCATTCAATCATTTTAATTAGCAATTTTCGGATAAGAATATTCATAATCTTAACATATCACATGGTTCAAGTTCAAGAAACAAATCCATGCTATAATTTGCGAAACGGAGCGGGGGCTATGTTATCCGTTACCAAGCAGGTGTGCAGATTGCCGCATCACTTAACTATTCTTTATGAGAAGAGTGTAGGAGATGATAAATTTAACTTCCTACCAGACCGACAGACACCACAGACTGCCGGAGTCAGAGGCGGCTGCATAATTAATTTCAACATTCGAAATTGCAGGCGTATTGCTCGACTGTTGAGAAGTCAAATGTCGGAAATTGACAGTCTCTTGTACAAATTTTATTGCTGTTTTCTGAGTTGATCACAAATAACATGGTGACAGTCTACTGCAACAAATACTAGACTAGACATCATCAACTTGTGTGGATTGAAGAGTAGCGATGCTACCAATAACAAACCATATTAGTCTAACATATGCGGGCACGTCGACCATCGCTAACAGGCAGCTATTCTTAGCGCAGGTGGTTTTGAAACCATCTGTAGAGGTTGCATCGTAATAATCTTCTGAGGTAGGTGTACGGGTGTACGGGTACTACTGCGAATTCTCTTAATAATGCATCCTCTTTTGTCTTGCTGTAATTTGGTGCTGAAATATTTGCTGGGAATCTTCATGAATAAAGTTATGCCTATCTCTCTATCTATCTATCCATCTATCTATCTATCTATCTATCTATCTATCTATCTATCTATCTATCTATCTATCTATCTATCTATCTATCTATTTAGGCATTATCAGATAAGAAACTGGACATAAGTAGAACATGCCTTGCTAATCTCTTACTTCTAATTTTATATTTGTTTTGGCTACGTGAATCTACATATTTATAAGTTATGTTATCAATATTTTGTCCCTATTTTTTTTGTCAGCGTTACAGAAAGAATTTTGTTTCACACCGGGTGCTTTTAGCCCTCACCAGTTTGATTTATTATGGATTGGTCCTCTACTCGCTCACTCACGTTGGTCTTTAACTTACGTCGCACAAAAGTATTTAAACTGTAAGGAATTACGTTACTTTGAAATGAAACTAATGAGACTGCGTGATCATGACCACTATTAAGCTACATTCTTCTCAAGGATAAGATACAATTACCTCCGTAGATTTCAGATATGTAACACCCTTCAATGGTGTAAACAATGTGATGATTATGAGATCTAAAAATGTTATTATTATTTTAGTTGTAAAATGTAACGTGATACAGTCAAATACTTTTTTTCACCACGAAACTACAATGACAATGTCTTACGTGAGGTTATTTTTTAAACTATGATATCATTTAAAGTTAATCATAAAAAAAGAAATCGATTATGATTCATTAACAAGCAACACGACCCACTGAAAATGGTTAATCCTTCAAGAGAAGGGCTTCTATAAGAGCAGCTTACCCTACATCTACCATTTACAGTCATAATAAAAAAAGGACGAAACAGGTATTTGTGCCAGCATAATATATGCCGCGGGCATGTAGCTGTTTCAAATATGGAGGAAATATATTTATACAATTCCTTTATAAATTTTTCCAGTATCTGCCCTGGAATCATCATTGTATGAATAGTTTCTTCCTTTCTAAATAGAAAGCTTTCAGTAAATATACAAATACAATAGCCTTTGTGGACAGCTAAGAGTGTGTTATTGCATTCATGTGTGTATGTATGTATGTATGCATTTATGAGTGTCTATGTGAGTGCGTATGTTTGTGTATGTGTGAATGATGCATGTGGACGTGTATGCGTGTGTAAGCATGTAGGCATGTGTCTGTATGTACGCACCTACACAAACATACATACATGCGTACATATATCTATACTTTCACACATACAAATATATATATATATATATATATATATATATATATATAAATATACATGCATACATATATACATACATACATACATACATACATACATATATACATACATATATATATA
>NC_068993.1:13816591-13830783 GCF_001194135.2 Octopus bimaculoides
GTATGTATGTATGTATGCATTTATGAGTGTCTATGTGAGTGCGTATGTTTGTGTATGTGTGAATGATGCATGTGGACGTGTATGCGTGTGTAAGCATGTAGGCATGTGTCTGTATGTACGCACCTACACAAACATACATACAGATATAGGTAATTGAAATAACATATGCGTGCTTACGAAGTGTATTCTTGCGTAAAACTTGCTAGTTACTTACTTGCCATAAGGAATATATAAAATTTGAAAATTCATGCTCGAGAAGTTTTCCAATTTGCGATTATTATGCTTGATATTCAGCAAAATACCATAAGATATGTTCATATTGTTTACATATAATTTACTGTTAGTTGCAAATAACTGATAATAGGTCAAAAGTATAGAGCAGTAAATTGCAGCTAGCGCCCCCGACCAAATGGAATTACTAAGAAAGAAGAGAGTATGAGTTGACGAATGTATTGTACATGTAACTCTGTAACATTGGTTGTAGGTTCAGGTCTTGAGAGAAAATCATTTCTTAGCACTTGCAAGAAAATATCGTATCGGAAGGGAAACAATGTCACAGTAATACGTCTTCTGGTACGAAGAAATATTTTCGAAATATGGTGTATTGTTTAGAAGACAGGTGTGCAGGTCTCAAATAATTCTTTTTTATCATTATTCTCTTTCCTTTCAGAAAGAAATTCGACTCCAATTTCTTAGTGAAACTTTGCGGAATAATTCGGTGTATCTTTTATCTTTTAGTTGTTTCTGTCAATAGAATGTGGCCATCGGGAAGCACTACCTTACAGACATTTTAGTTGAACGAACCGACCCCGGTGATTATTTTTAAGGCTGCTTCTTAGCATCTCGGGCTTCTGTTCCCGAACAATAAATTTATGGGAACATAAACACATAAGTACCGGTTGTCAAGGGGTGGTGATGGACATAGAAAGACACACAGGCACATGCACACACACATGTGTGTGGTGTGGTGTGTGTGTATGTGACTTTGTTTATCTCCTGTCACCGCTTGACAACTGGTCCCGGGTTCTTTATGTATATATATCTATATAAATACCTTGGGAAAGTGTCTTCTACTATAACCTCGGTTCGATACATATACGACGAGTTTGTTTCGACCCGAGGTAATAATAGAAGACACTCCCACAAGGTACCATGCAATAGGACTGAACCCAGAACCATGTTGTTGGGAAGTAGCTTGTATCCACGCAGTCACGCCTGCGCTTATGTTTATGATAAAAATTAAAAACACTTTTTCTGAATAACGAAAACCGTTGTTTTTACTTTACATTTGGGCTCTGTTCAGTGGCTGAAGTCGAGTTGACTTATCTCTTAGGGCGATATACTCACTGGTACATGTCAAACCATTCTAGTCAGTAAGAAAGTAATGATTCTAAATATTGAAATTCAAAGATAGGTGCTGCTGCAACATAACCTGGATTGCTAAAAGCAGCAGGTAAATTTCCATAAAATCACTGCGTTTTGTGTGAAGAAACAAATGTCGCTAGATGATTAGATTATTAGTATGTAAAGGGTGATTTAGCCTGTAATTATAATATCCTATAGACATTATGCATACATTAATTAACAAAAGGTATGTGGTGTCTTACAAACAATGTGAGCTGTACATCTAAACAATATATTATTTACAAAAGGCTGCGAGCTGGCAGAAACCTTAGCACGTCGGGCGAAATGTTCAGCGGTATTTCGTCTCTCTTTACATTCTGAGTTCAAATTCCGTCGAGGTCTACTTTGCCTTTCATCCTTTCGAGGTCGATAAATTAAGTACCAGTACTTATCTAATATACTGATCCTCCCCCAAAATTTCGGGCCTTGAGTCTAGAATAGAAAAGAATATATTCTTTACAGGTGTATACGTATTCCAATGCGCAGGGTTGATTTAATAAATCTAAATAAATTCGGTAGCACAATAAAGAAATTAAATAAAGCACCATAAATCACAAATAATTGAACATTCCAAGTATGTGTTTAGAAGGTCTTAAATATGCAATTTAGCCAATCTAGTTTCCTTCAACCAATACTATTAATAGGTGTACAAACATTGCGTTCATCGATAGCTAAAGCGAATGTCCTGCTCCTGAAAATGATACCGAAAAGGACGGAATGGAATCGTGCAGATTTTCCTGTTCCTTTTGTTTGCTAATCTACAAATATTTCGTCTAGATGTATTGCGTGCATTCGTCGTGACATTGTATTACCTACTAAATCAGTAGAATTCATATCATGTATGCCGTTTACATTAGAAGGGCATCTGTCCTCATATTGAGTTTCTGAGCTCAATCCCAGGCAGGGCACTAAGGTGAATTACAAGTGGCCTGAAAAAGGCTGGTGTACACCGCTGCCGAAACGTAGTATAAACAACTATCAAAATTAGGAATACAGCCTGACTAATGTAAACTGAATTCATAATATAAACCCCTCACCTGAGAAATATAGAATTAAATACTACGTTAAAATATTTTAAGCTACTACTTTCTATTTACAACACTCAAAGACCGAGTCTTTACGATTATGTTTATATAAATGGTAGATTTTACTTAAATGATCATATGTTTGTATTCTATAATTCTTTTTAATTTATTCAGCTATATTAATATTGCATCTTATGTCATGTGATGAAACAGTTGTTTCATGAGCAAAAATATGATATTATTAGCATGTAATATTTGAATCAATCGGAGTTGCATACACGTAAATATTATTAAAATAATCACGTTGATTCATTCAACATTCTTGCATAACTCTATTAACAATATACTGTATATGTTTTATTACATTGATAAAAGTGTAACTAAAAAAAAAAATCATATTTACATGTTATATTGTACAGCAGGAATTAAGTTTAGTAACTAAAATTAAATGCGTATTCTTCCTTCGAAAAAGATGGTGATTGCCATATCCTGAACTCTCTATATCATGCACAAATATAAATTCTTCGTACCTTCCGTTGTTGCGAGGCTGGAAAATCGCCCCACCCCTGTTTAAAATGTCTCTTACCGGAAGAGTAAAAACAATTATGAAACATATGTCTATAAATTACTCGCTGCCTGATTTCGAAGGTATGATCTAAATACGGACATTTATTTTTATCATTGTTATATGTGTTGTTGTTGTTGTTGGCACTCCGTCGTTTACGACGTCGAGGGTTCCAGTTGACTCGATCAACGGAACAGCCTGCTCGTGAAATTAACGTGCAACTGGCTGAGCACTCCACAGACACGTGTACCCTTAACGTAGTTCTCGTGGATATTCAGCGTGACACAGTGTGACAAGGCTGACCCTTTGAATTACAGGCACAACAAACAGAAACAGGAAGAAAGAGTGAGAGAGAGTTGTGGTGGAAGAGTACAGCAGGGTTCGCCACCATCCCCTGCCGGAGTCTCGTGGAGCTTTAGGTATTTTCGCTCAATAAACACACACAACGCCCGGTCAGGGAATCGAAACCGCGATCCTATCACCGCGAGTCCGCTGCCCTAACCACTGGGCCATTGCGCCTCCTGTTATATGTGTATCGTCTTAATAAAGGCTACGTTGCCAAACTTGCCCTGCGAAAATAATATTAAGGTGTCATTCTTCATAATTTAGGTTGTTGGGATTTATGCTAAGCATCACTGATGATTAGACATAAATAAGAAACACACATGTGCTGCCTTGTTCTCGAAGCAGAGAAATCTGCGATTTAATACGAATTTTTACTGTACGTCTAGATGTACGTGCATTTTATACATCGCATATGGTGCTCACATAAACACACAAGTATACACTCATACATATATATATATAATACAAAATGAGACAAGTACGCAAAACATCCAGACAGTTAGGTGAAACAAGAAAGGGACAACAAAACATCCAGATAGACGATACGAAGAAAACAAGGACGGGTCATTTGGAGTTTTCTTTCATCAGACGAGATCCAGATTATCTTTGCAATTTCGGCTGGTTATACTCGATATTGGTCCAATCTGGCCAGCCCCAAGGAAAAACTAAGCTAAGAGCATTAGATTTCTTGGAAGAAAACAGCGAATGTATACAAAAACAAGGACGGAAAAGAACGAACAACGTAACACAAATACAATGAAAATAATAACAGGACATAGCAACAGGTGTCTTTCGACTAAGGACGAATTTAATTAAGCTGGCGTGTGTGGAAATAAAGCCTTACGGCAGGGATACAGGTTTTCACGGGCACAGGGAGGCATGTGAGTGTCAGAGAGAGAGAGAGAGAGAAGGAGAGCATTTATGCATATATGTGTATATATATGATATATATGTATTTCTTTATCTCTTTCTCTCTCTCTCTCTATCTCTCTCTCTCTGGGCATATATTTCGTCCACTCTTCCTATCTGTCTCCATATATAAATGTATCCGTTCGTGCTACAGATCATGATGGGAGGGGTAACTTCCCTTGGCAAACAGGACACAGTAGTGTGTCGATAAGCCAGCTGGAGGAGATGTCCTCCTGGATCTAAAAGCAACAGTAACATCCACCCCTAGGGGTCAGCCACACTCAAGTGGCAATATACTACACTTTATCGTGCAGTTACTGTTAATACTTCATTTAGAGAATTAACATTGCTTATATATATATATATATGTGTGTGTGTGTGTGTGTGTGTGTGTGTGTGTGTGTGTGTGTGTGTGTGTGTGTGTGTGTGTGTGTGTGTGTGTGTGTGTGGTTGTGTGTGTGTATGTGTGTGTGTGTCGCGTATATATATACGTATATACATGTATATATACATATATATCTATATATAAGTGTGTGTGTGTATGTATGTATGTTTGTATGTACGTATGTGTCTGTATATACGTAGATAACACAATTATCATTTGAAAATATACAAAATATTTTATAAAAATACAGTTTTCTACAAATGTTTCAATGTTCATAACACAGCTGCAAAACAAATTAGTGTAAAAGTAATATTTGGTGTTGATGTTAATGTTGTCGTTGCTGGATGTTCTGCTAACTCTATTGTGTTTATTATGATGAAGACAATGTATGTTACGTGTTGTTGTTTTTTTTTATGTGGTTTCGGTCGAAAAAAAAATCACACAGCTAATATTAGTTATTTGATAAAGAAATAAAAGAAAGATAACCGTAAAAAAAAATATTGTAAAAATATTATAAAGAGAATGTTACTGAGTGAAAGAATGCGGAGAGGGAAGACAAAAATTGATTTTTATTCACGCTAACTTGGTTTTAGTCTGACAGTGGCGCCATTTTGTTTTCTAAGAACTCTAAAACGCGATCTAAAATTTGGCAAAACTAGGTTAGAAATACTAAGCGCCAGTACATTCGAGATTATCTGAATTAAATATACTACAGGTTTGTGTTTGGAGTAGTGTACGTATGTATGAATTAGTGTAAAACCACAAAATATGCTAATTGTTGTAAGTTAATTAAGTAGAGGCGTAACATTCACCTTTGTTTCACAACACACATTATTATTATCATTATCATTATCATCATCATTATTATAATTATTATTATTATTATTATTATTATTATTATTATTATTATTATTATTATTATTATTATTATTATTATTAGTTCTATATTCTAATACAATTATATACATTTTTTGTTCGTAATAATATTCCAAGCTTGCATAAAAATACTATGTTGGTTCGGATTAAAAGTGAAAGTGCGAATTTGTAGTGAATAGAAACGCGTTGAAGTGTAAATTTAATTAGATCAGAAATACATGCTTCTACACATTCAGTGCTTCGAAGTTGTCCCTTTCATTTTACATGGAGTTGTTCTACTTCCCCCTTTTATTTCTAGTGCGTTGTTGTTTATATTGTTTTATTATTATTGCTTGTTTATTGCTCTTTTATTAAAATCATAGTTTCGTTTCTTTAATCTTATTTTTTTCCTTTTCGTTTTATACTTCTTAAAAATGGCGGTAATGATGATGAAGGTAATGATATACGTTGCAATGTTGTGTATGTGCAGGGCTTTCATTATAACGATGCTGCTGCTGCAGATGATGATGATGAAGATGATGATGATGATGAAGATGATGATGATGACGTTGGTGATGGTGATGAAGATGATATATAACTCTTTGTTGTAGTTTAGTTTCGGTATGCCATTTTTTTTTCTCTCTTAAATTTTTGAGCGCTTTGCTTCTTGTACACTTCAATAACAGGTGAATGCGTTGTTAGGCTGCGATATAATGATGCCTTTGCTGGGGATTGCAAATGATTAATTGCGATATTGAACTAATAGTACTTCAAGGGTGATATATAACGAGCGGGAGAGAAAGTTAATACAGGCTAATTTACAATGGAAATGCAAGACGTTTACGAAAAGAGAGAAAAAAAAAACAAAAAAAAAATGAAAGAATAATAATAAATATATAAATGAATGAAATCCAATTAACTTGAAATCAAACAATTGATAAAGAACTAAATAGTTGTGTGAACTTAAATCATATACGAAATAAAAATAGAACAACAGAACACAAATATTTCTATATTTCTAACCGTCCTTAATCTCAGAGATTGCTGTGTTCATTGTTAAGTTCTTGAACTTAAACTCTATGTATCTTTTTTTTTAGATGAAAGCTAACTCCGTAGGAAGATAATGAATGTTAATTAAATTCATTTATCGGTTCAAGTCTCAACATTTTAATTATGTCTTAATAATGGCATTATATCTATCTATCTACAAGTATACATATGTATACGATATGTGTGTGTCTGTGTATACTCATATATATATATATATATATAGATAGATAGATAGATAGATAGATATTTAACAAATATATATGAAATTGTGTGTCTGTGTGGAGAAAGCTACTCGTGTATCGGTACCTACATGTATTCATAACATTTGTGAATTTATATATATATATATATATATATATATATACGAGTACGTGTGCGTATGTGTATGCCGGTGTATATGTGGGTACGTGCTTGTCAGTGTGTGTTTGTCTATGTGTGTGTGCGTGTGTCTGTAATAAGATTTACAATGAAGATACCAAACGTTTTCTATCAAAACTAATAAGACTATAATACCAAGATTTATTCAACCGTTAAAACAACTCATAAATACGTCCTGTGTCATATTTTCGCCTTCGTCTGCTCCTATCTTCAGGCTCGAAACCCTAAAATCATTATATAAATATGAAATTTAGTTACTGCTTAGTACATATCTTAATCTTTCCTGAGCCCTTTTGTGATAAACACATAATGTAAATTTGACATGCACATAACCATGTATGATAACAGTAATTATCTTGGAATTCATTCAAAATCATTACATTTCATTCTGCATGATAAAATATTTGTTATGCTGTAGTGTATGACCTATTAAAATGACTCGTTATATTCTTCGCTTTCGAAACATTAGCGTTCATTAATCCAGAGACCCTAATGATAAATGTCTACAGTGGTTGTATACGTTTATACATTTCTATGTCTATATACATCTTTATTTCTATATTATGTTACTGTGTGGATGTCTATATATCAACATTATACTCTTTTTACAACCACCAAGCCTCGTATAAATTTCTGCGAGTATCAAGAAGTCTAACATGCATTGTTCCTTTGGAATAATGGAATAAAATCAAAAGATCTGGGTGTCCTGTTTGTAACTTTACGAGAGCTACATAATTGTGGTGGATATCTAATGTCGATATATTTATAATTTGAATTATAAATGTTCATGTATATCGAAAGTACGAAATTCCTAGACGAAGAAATACTGTTTTATATTGTTTAACAGCAGATTTCCTGGTTCAACAACTAAACTCGTATGCAATGATCTCCTGAATTATAATTGGTTTTATTAGAAAACGGAATAGAAATCTGTGGCATATTGAATATCTTACATCTTTGATATTTTTCAGTCATTGGACTTCGGCCATACTGTGACACCTCCTCGAAGGGTTTTAGTTGCACAAATCGACACCACCATTTATTTTTGAAACCAGATACTTCTTCTCTCAGTCATTTTCGCCGAACCAGAAATGCGGTGGTGGTAATTTGTGCAAAAACCCCCCAAAAAACCCACATGTACACACAAAAATGTATGTATAAATACGACGAACTTCCTTCTAGAATCTGTCAAACCAATTCCGGTATATGACCTTGATCAGTCCGAGATTGTAGTATAATATGCCTGCCCAAGTTGCCACACGATGGGACAAAACACGTAGTTGCAAAGTGAGCTTGTTAATCACAGAGAAATAACTGTGATCTTACTCTAAATCTCTCTTTCAGAAATTTATATTCAATATTACGGCGAGCTGGCAGAAACATTAGTACGCCGGAGGAAAAGCTTAGCGGTATTTCGTCTGTCTTTACGTTCTGAGTTCAAATTCCGCTGAGGTCGACTTTGCCTTCCATCCTTTCGAGGCCGATAACTTAAGTACCAGTTACGTACTGTGGTAGATGTAATCGACTGTCCCCCTTCACCAAAATGTCGGTCCTTCTACCTAGAGTAGAATAGAAATTTGTATTCCATATATTTGTGTATTTATAAGGCGGCAATCTGGTAGAGTCTTCAGCACATCGAGCAAAATGCTTAACAGTGTTTCCTCCGTCATTACCTGCTGAGTCGACTTTGCCGTTCATCCCTTTCAAAGTTGATAAAATAATTGCCAGTAGAGCACTGCGGTCAATGTACTCAACGTGCTCTTCCTCCGAAATTGCTGGCCTTGTGACAAAATTTCCAAAAATATATTTTTAGTTTACAATGTTACAAAGAAGTTGGTCAAACACATTCAAAGAATCACCAGAACGGTTCAAAGTCAAGAGTTTCGCCATTCACTTATCATTATTTATTTGCAATAGGACTGATAAATATATCTGTACTTGTTAAAGTCTTTTAGTGGTACAGACAAAGACAGCTATGATTAAGTATAACCCACCTATGAACATTTTAGCCTTCGACAAAGTATTGTCTAAGTAAGGCAGGCGATCCATTCGGCAGTAGGAACCGGTTGAATGTAATAATAGAAAAAATGTGGACGCTCTTTTAGCAAGGTGCTGGGTCACTACAAGTTACATCTTTGTGTAAGAATAATATAACAATTAATAATCGAATGCCTACTTGGCAAGAATGTTTCCCTGATATTATTTTACGTAGGTTCAATTGATGCCCATTAAACTTGACATTCCACGAAGTTTGGCACATTAGAATTACAACCCATTCACATTGACCTCTAACTCACAGACTTACTTAGAACAGTGTAACACAGGGCAAGAAAATGCAATATCACAAGTAGTTTGGGAACAGCCACAATAAAGATGATATCCAATTATAAATGCCTATTTTCATAACTCAACCGAAAACTCATCCGATGCCCGTAGATGAAGCCATTTGGATAAAACCTATGGCTGCATCTCAAGAAAATTTAGTGTTGTGCTAATTGTAACAATATAACAGATCTCAAGAGTACGTCGTTGCAATGTTGGTATCTTCCAGTGCGGAAGAAGATCTACGGAGCGAGCTATTTAATATATAGTGACATACGACTTCTCCACACTTCAATGATAAATTTATCCTTTTATCTAATCATGTTGTTGCAACATCAATGCATATCATCACTTTCTGCAGAATTTCTGCACACTGAAGTCGCAATCAGTAATTGTTCGGTGATATGAATCAATATAGTATGTTGCGCTTGTTTAACAATATAGCTCATTTGCTTTAAAGCGCAATAGATTTATTTAACATATTTTATGATATAATAGTTGATATTTTTCGTCGCATTACTCAATAAGACAGAAAGAAATGTCTGATTCGGTCGTATACAATTATTAAATTAGCACTGGTGTTTCATACGAATAATTTCATCCTATTATTATATTGAAAAGAGAATCTCTAAATTATATTCAGATGCACAGCAACTGAAATATAAAAAAAAGAACATAAATACAGAGTTATGTATATGAATACATACATACATATATACATACATACACACACACACACACACACACACACACACACACACACACACATACACACACACACACACACATATATATATATGTATGTGTATCAGTTTCTCTCACGCTCTCTGTATATATATATATATATATACAGATATACATGCATGCAAGTGTGTGAGTTTGTGTAAGTGCTGATAGATGTTAAAATATTTTGGAGTAAAATACAATGTACAATAATTAATATTAAATGCCTGTTGTACTGCGTATAATTGCATGGATCATCGTAAGCTCTGTAGAAAGAGACAAAACAAGATGCCGTTTTCCAGAAGGAAATAACGGAATGTAGTTAAGATTTCTATTGTAAAGGAAAAATACAAAAACAAGTTCAGTGAGTCACCTTTCAAAGTGCTCAAATTCTCGTAGAATTCATTATTGTATATCACGTAATAAATATTAATGTAACTTTTCTATACATTAGTATGATTTTGCTATGAGAGTGTACTGCCTTGTAAATTTTGACTACATAACAATTAAGACTGTATGCACGGATCTATACGGTTTAATATACTATTAACAACGCACTCTGTGTTGGATAATAAGATAAAAGGTTATATTGTGCAATTCAAAGCTAAAATTCCCCAAAAAATATTCAGCATTTACACTCTTAGTGTCTTTTCGGTCGTGTTGTTTTACTTGTAATATTTGAAATGCATTTGGAGTTTGACTAAGCCAGAGAGTATAGACAGTGGAAGAAATCATAACAGATTGTTTATAAAGATACAATATACGATAACAAGTAATACTTATTATTAACATCAACCCTGATTTAATTTAAATGAGTTTGTCGCTATGAACACGATATTTATTACTGTCAAAAATTCAACAAAATAATATTCTTGCGTTTAAAGTTGATAAGCCTCTGACTATTTGCCAATATATTTTGCTTATTGAACTTGCGCTGTGTAACTATTTATATGAATCAATTTTGTTAACGAAATGTACGTGAGCTGTAACAAAATATTTCTCCATAACTCTGCTGTGTCGTCCATTCTTTCTTTCTCTCTCTCCCCCTCTCTCTCTTTATATATATATATATATATATATATATATATATATATGTATGTATGTATGTAGCAGACAAAATATAAACTACTGTATAATTCCGTAAATTCAAATGACGTATTGTATAGTTTTGACATTAAGTTAATCGACTATTTCTTGCACTAAATAACTCAAATGGGATCATGAGATACTTTGGTTAAGAAAAGCTGTATGCTTTTGCTATCCATGCAGTCATCGAAAGATGTGATTAGCGATTACACTAATCCTTAATGGCGGTGCAAAAGGCTATGTCAGTTACTGACATGACTTTTATACACGATATACCTGTGTATGTTACTGTTACTAATTTTATCGTTTGCTTAACTATAAAAATGGACACGAATAATACCCTATTATGTATTTATTTCCCTCTCGATTTGTAGCTTATTTTACTAAACTCTAAAACCCTAATTACCACATTTAAGTATGTCTTTAAAAGAAATATACAGTTCCCATTTTTCATCTTAAATATTTTCAAGAATTATCTTGTTGTATTGCATTTATACATTTAGAATTATAATAATCTCTAAGCAGCAGAAGAAAACATTATCTATCTGTCTTCGAAAAGGAAAATACGAAAAATATTCTTCCTTCATATTCTTGTATTGGTCGCTGTATCTTTAATTTCAATTTCTCATGATTTTTAAATGCATTAACAGATTTTACTCAAGACTGCCAGGCTAGCATAATCAAATTCTTTCCAACAGTTAACTTAATTTGTGTTAGACACTTTATTAAAAAGCTATTTTTTAATTCAAATTTTCTGTTAGTTAACAGGCAGCATAATTTGCAAAACATCCATTTAAACGGTTCTTCAATATCTATTCGAAAACAGAAGCAGAAATACATATACGCTTGCTTGTAATTATTTGCTCTATATAGGAAACGTTTCCTAATTGAAAAAAAATCCAAATTCTTTTTTTCGATTGCAGTTAGAAATAAAACGAAATAGAAATGAATATTTACAAGCACCTAGTATATAACTATACGGAAGTTATGTATAAGAAATAAATTTATTATAGCTTGATTCACATAAAGTTGACGACGCGAATGAATTGTGTAAGTCAAGTGGAGAAAATTCGAAAGTGTCAACCCGACCTTTCAGTGATATTGTGACTCACTTTCTTTGCATTATGAAATGTCTAACGCTTACAACAATTGCACAGTGTGCAGTCGTTGTATAGGGATGTTTTGGTGTATGCTTAGGTGTGGCGTTTTGATATTTGTCTCATCTCATTTAAGTGTGGGATTTCAATGTATTTGTAATTGATATCCGACAAATTTGTGTAAAATCACTTAAGGCAAATAACAGTATCAATTGATCGTATTGAAATTATTCTTGCTGAATAAATGCGAGTTAAGAGAAGAGGAAGAAAAGGTGAAAACGCCAGGGAAAAAGTGGTATAAATACTATCAGAGTGGAAGGGGAGAGCGAAATGTTACCTGAAGAGAAAGTGTGAAGAAATGGCGTATTAATATGAAATTTGTCTTCGAACCACGATCAGATTTACGTTAACAAGTGGTCAAACCTTTGTATTGAAGATTTTATGACCTTCTAAACAGCTGTCATAATGCAAACCGCTCTCATTTAAATATGGTTCGCTTCCTAAACACTTATCTTCATAATTCCGATTGGTAAAATATCCCTGATGGCGATCAGTAACACATCATCAACAGTCTTCTTGAAAATGTTACCATTCTTTAGAGATCACTTGTTCTGCGCGTACGTTCTGCGTACAATTCTCATTGCTGTACTTTAGGCTATAATAGAAGTACTACAGCTTGACGTATTCGCTCGACCTATCCACGAATACAATATACTTTTAAAGAAAATGTTCACTTAGTGTTTCACAATCCACATTTTACTTAGTGGATTACAAATACATACACACATATAATTACATGAACACACACACACACACAACACAGCTACACAGACACATATACACAAACTTGTAAATATATTTGTATTGCTATTAAGCGCCACAATTTAACATGTTCCTTCAGTAGAACAATCAGAAAAATAAATTTTTCATTTGTCTTTCTGAGATACATTATTATTTATCTGATATATAAACTGACTGTTTCATCGCTCTGTCTGTGTGCGAACGATTTATTGAAATGAATATTAAAAGACAGATATATATTGATTAGCTAAAGCTGTAGTTCTTTTAGTACAACATCAACCTACGGAGAAAATAGTCACTAATACATGAAGTTATCACTGTAAATGTGACTTTTGATAAACATACTGTATTTACTTTATGAGTTGAATTTCAGGACCCTTCAACTCATATGTTAAATTCTCATACATTTTAGCATCTACAACAATTTTTGTCATTGTCCTCTGACGTTGATAAATTGTACTGCTTTGTTGCATCGCTTTCTGCATATTGTACGGGTCTGGCATGGATTTAACATTATCATCATCCTAGCAGCAAACACTCACATATTTCATACACAACATATAAACGATTCGTTCGTTTCCTCGTCTCTAAACGATTTATGTTCTAACGCTATGCGGTGTGAATAATACGTATGTAACTTGTTTAAAAAAGTAACTGTCTTTGCTCCACTCAGAGTCGCAGGCGAATAATTAGAGAACGAAGCTAGGAATCCTGCTGGATGGCGTGATGCATTTTTCCTATATTGACTTTACTTCCCGTAAAGCACTTCGGTATAAGTGTATGACCAGAGAGATGTTCTCTGTATGAAAAAAAATCCACGTTCATAAAACAACACATATCCCAAAATACAATTCACTATAACTCCCGGTTAATGAAGTACGTTGTTGTTTGATATTAATATGATCTTGGCTACGATCTGCATGTATCACAAATGCCAAGTACGCTTTCCACACAAAGCGTAAATTCAACTATAATTTTGACTCCCTATCGTTAATATACACCAAAAGAAATTGGTAACAAATAGCAGGGGAAAGATTCTCTTTATAATATTTTATATCCTACGCGTGAAATACACACGTTATGCAAGCATCTCAGGTTAGCAACCCTCACCGAAATAATCTCCAGAGGTTTGAAATAAATAAAGCAAAAACGACCACTTGAAGTGAAAGAATACTCCTTAAATTATTTTACAAACACATTGTTTTTGAACCAGTCCCATTAGGAAACTTTATATATACATATATATA
>NC_068993.1:13830812-13833796 GCF_001194135.2 Octopus bimaculoides
TATATATATATTGATGTCAATATTCCTATTGTGTATGTATGAATGTGTACTGTTTTGTTTGTGCTTTCGTCCCGACGGCTTGAGAACTGGACTAAATGCGTATCAGACATTAAAATAAATCGGTCTTTTAGAGTAAAACATTCAAAGTTGTGTCCCAATATGGCTGCAGTCCAATGACAAGTAACGTATGAAGTGCGGCCGATAATTCCAGACAAGCTTTTGTTACATACACAACAGCGAAGCATAACTTTTCTTGTTCTTACCGAAGTAGTAATAGAAGACTCACTAAGTAAAATGTTGAATACTATACGTTGATTATTCACGAAATATACAATTGTATATCTCTATGACAATCAGTGTACAATTTTGAAATATCTCAACTAATAACGTTATGTTACATAATAGAGTAATAAAAGCAGCGGAATATGTCATGTATTTTCTGATATTCATGAGAAATTTCCATGAATGTTATCGTCAATTAGGCCTCATTTGCTATAAATGTATGAAGACATCATATGAAGTACTTAACACTACGTCGAAAGCGGACTTCATTGGTTAGATTCTCTATATATGATTTACACATCTATTTGCAGATCTTCCAGACAGTATGCGTACATTGTGATAATTTAAGATAGATACTCAAGTCTGTTAATCAAATAAGTTATTGTAATAAATATGTTAGATGTCTCTATTGGAAAGTGTTGTAACTAACGTAGAAAAATGTTCGTTATTTTGTTTTGAAAATTTTCATACATTATTTCATTTGAAGGTGAATATATTATTTAATCTGAGTGGTGATATATAGGCGTGGTTGTGTAATAAGAGGCATGCATTCCAAACGTGTGGTCTCCATTTCAGTCCCACTGCACTGCACCATCGACATGCGTTTTCCACTACTGAAACACACGCACACACGCATTTATACACGCATTTATATATATATATATATGAGTACACCTTTACACACGTATAAATGTAAATGTACACACATGCATACACACATATAAATATAAATGTACACACATGCATACACACAGGAGCGCCTGTGTGTACAAACACGCCTCAGTGTTTGTCTACGTACGTGTGAGTGTGCAGTCATATATATATATATATATATATTTATATTCATATATATTCATAAAATTTCAATGGAAAAACAATTGAAAAATAATACACTTAGTTAGACAAGAGAAGGCCTGTACCTGAAAGGCGTGGAAATATAAATCACGAAACACAAAATGCAAGAGAAACAATGAAAACCTAAATGAAAGTTACTATATCAATGGAAGAAACCGAAAGATATATGATATTTCGGGTGATGCTCTTTGCAAGAATTGAGGCATCAAGAAGAGATACAAATCTGTATGATACTAATTATGACGTCTGGTTACAAAGCAAGTCTGCGGTGGAATGGTTTCTACTTTTAATTGAAGCAGAAGTCTTGTACAGTGGTGGAAATCAGAATTTGTGTTTGGGAGTATGGTCCGATGGAAAGAGTTGATATAAAGCGGTATTATCTAATTCCCTGAGAACTTGCTGGCCCTACACCACCATCCGCCATCTTCATGTATAATGAATATTCGTCTTAATAGTTAACTCCATTTTGTAATAACACTTCTTTTGTTCATCAATGGAGGATTTGTAAATACGACGTCTGCAGAAACAACCGACACTGATAATGTTAAGGATGTTCTAATAAGATTTTAGTTTACTAATACACAGTTCTCTTCTTTTCTTCATTTTCTTCATCTCTTATTCTTGTAAGAATTTCAAATTCTCCATCCCGTTATATTCGTTGATTTCTTCAATATCAACTCAGGTATGTATTTATTGTTGAATGTAATAGTAGTTTATTCACTATTTGGTAGATTTTAATCAATATCTTGAAAATTATGCTGCCCAAAGATTTGTAAAATATTTACTATTACAATAATATATGTGACACTACCAAGAACTTTAAGCTGAGTTGCATTAATGCACACTGCGTTGCTGATCGATACGCAGAAATCTGTAAGGAATTATGCCCTTAAAACTGTGGTAGGTCGCGAATGTATTGTCTCTAATTCTGGGGTTGGTTGGTCAGTGTTCATCTGGTTCAAATCAATGCCAGTAAAAATATAACGCAAAGATGTGTATATAAAAAAAAAAAAACAGTCATGTGCACCAATATTGCTGAAAGAACGTCGTACATTACCTCGTTATATAAGAACAATTTTTTTTTATATAATATATTTGAATATCAAATGTGTAGCATGTCAATGTTTGTATAGCTCCGAAGCATCTAAGAGAAGTTAGATAATACATATTACGAGGGCATTCCCATGCCACAGTCGCGAATTATTAATATGTAATACGTTTCAGTTGACGTGAAGCCTGGCTAGCGTACCTGGAATTTTGCCTAGTTGTACAGAAAAAGAATTCTATTGAACAAAGTAGGCTGCATATTTCGTTACGAGAAAATGCATTCCACTACATTGCATTCCTTGTCTTCCATTTGATTTGATGTGCATTGATGTGGATATCGCTTCAAATGTTTCCAGATGAAATGCAATGGTCTTACATAAGAATTGATAATCCGGAAATTCTTGCATAACATGCACACCTACGATATTTGAATCTTTCTTTTGCTGCAAGTGATAGAGTTTGCACAACGACTTTCCAAGACTGTCATTCAGTAAGCATGAACGAGATCACTTGAAATTTCCAGGCTACACAGGACAGCCAGAATTATGAACTAATAGAAACAGACGACATATCGAACACTATAAAATAGGTCTGATGTTTTATATACATACATGCACACATACGTACATAAATACATGTATACATACATGCACACTTACATACATATATACATAGATATATGTGTGTGTGTTTATATGTATATGCAAGTATATATATATATATATATATATATATATATATGTATATGAGCGTATAAACACAGACACAAATATAAATACGTATGTATGTATGTATATATA
>NC_068993.1:13834126-13835797 GCF_001194135.2 Octopus bimaculoides
TATATATATATATATATATATATATGAGAAGCAGGTTTTTTTTACACCTTGCTACTTCAAGCAATATTGAAGCTCAGGGCACATGGTCTGTTCAGTTTGTAAAACATGACGCTGCTGCATGACAAAACACGGAAAATGCGTGAATAATGTTGGTGCAAAAAGTGGAAGCGTGAATGGAAAAGGGAAAAAGAAGAGAAGACAAATAAATTAAGATTTAAGTGCCCTATTATATCTATGGACGGGAGCATTGTAGTGAAAGAACGTATTTGCTTTTTTTATCATCCTTGAAATCTAAATACGGACTTGCAGATTCTTTATAATTCCAGATATCGCGATCATTCAGATGTGTGAATTAAGGATTTGCGTTTAACAATTCCTTTTGCTGACGATTTGGTACTCATCCCGATGCTGTAGTCATACCCGGCATGAAGCTGAAAGTATATCTCGGGTATTATCAATGGTCCATGTATGTATGTATGCTTGCATGACGGCACATATATATGTATGTATGCATGTAGGTATGTATGCATGTATGTATGTATGTATGTATGTATGCATGTACGTATGTATGCATATGCTACAATCACTGCCACCGTTACGGAATTGCTCCAATACAGTTTTGCAATGAATTTTAATTCATTATACTCTTCGGCGAATCCAATGTCCTCCAGTAGCACCAATCACAGAGCGGCAAACATAACCACTAGTCAAGAAATTTTCAGTAATAAATTATCCATATTTGCGGGAACAACATTAGTTTCAATTGACTGTACTGAGTGAAAGGTCTTTTTTCTAAATTTAACTCCAAGTGATTTGTAGCAGTACTTACCATTTACAGTGGAATTACCAGAAATTCTAGAGTTTCACATTGTTAACAATGGCCATAGAGACGGCGCAATGACAATGGCAAAACCATTGTGCTTACAAATTATGTTGCCAAAGCTGCAATCCCACACGTTGTCCTCATACGTATTACTCTCTTTGCATTCACCTTCATTCTCTTTCATTACTTCTCTAATATCTGCACATATGAGTATTTGTATACAGTATGGTACTAACTCTTTTAACTGAAGTGTATTCACTATAGTAACAGTATTTGAGTTATTAGCGTTATGTCAGTAAATCCAAGGAAAGAAGCTGATAATTAATTTATTTTTCTATTTTCTACGTTTGTTCTGTTAAGGGTTGTAAATATAAACTCAGCTATAACTTCTTTGATGATATATTACATTTTGTGACTAATGAAATATGTCCTCATCAAGGAATTTAATTATCATATTATTACCCTTACGTGACTCAGGAAACATTGCAAAATGGGAAGACCGAAAGATATTGTGGTAGATTTAATACCATTTTTATCTGAAAGCAAACGAAACGTGCAACTATAAAGAACAAATATGAGAGAGTATAAACATGGGAGACAATGAGCCACTCAAAAGCAATGTCTCCTTATTGTGTCTCGGAGTATTAATCACTGTACATCGTGAACATAAGACAATAATCCACTTACCAATTTAGAAGTGGTTTAATGGCAATCAATAAAGGAAATTAAGAAGTTACCGGCGTTCAGTCCTATGTTAATAAAGATATACATACATACATACATACATACCTACTTAGATACATATACATACAAATAGAAATACGTACATATGTATGTATATATATATA
>NC_068993.1:13835995-13842334 GCF_001194135.2 Octopus bimaculoides
TATATAGGTAGGTATGTATTAATGCGTTATATTGTAAATGCATGTACGTATACATAAATGTATGGATATATGTATGTGTGTCCTTTAATGTGTTTATTTCAGAACAAATGATAGGGTAATGGAAAATGCACATCCTAACGATTATATAATGGGACTTAGATCTTAAGGTAATATGTCATTTGTCTAGGTGGTTGTACATCTATGTACTACCCCGCCTTTCGTAGTTATCTCGCTTTTCAGGGCACTGCCATTGGCAGTATCGGTTTCCATTCCTAGTTGCATGCATGCCAACAGCTTCTTTTGCTACTGCTCTTTAAGCAGCAGCGCCGCCAAAGGATCCCTAATGAAATGGACGATGATATATTCGGACCTACTGTCGTCAAAACAACACTCGCTCATTTTTACATTCTGGCGTTTTGCTGAAATATTTTCAGGAGAACACACTTCCTGGTAAGGTGATTTGACGTCTATCTTTAGCGTATTAGGAGTCCACTTTGGTGGTCATTCCTTTTAATTTGTATGTAGTATAATTTTTAATCTTCGAATTTTTTTAAATATGCTAAACCACTGATTAATATCAATTTCTACCCTCATTATTTAATTTTTAAATAACAACGTTCTCTAATAGGTAATTAGCTGCAGAAATCTATCAACTGCAGAGTTATTTGCGGCCTCAGCGCCTCAAAATGAAGGCATTTCAAACATATCCCCAAATATAATGTGTGTATGTATATGTGTGTATGTGTGTGTATATATATATCATCTCATATATATATATATATATATATATATATATCTTCAATGTTTATATATATAAGCATATCTACTGCTAGCAGATATTACTGTTTGTACATCAGTATCGTCCGCTTTTTCTTGCAGTCGCTGGTATTCATCAATATTGTGGCTTTCGACAGAGGTCTAACGGCCCCCCTGGTCATATGGAATTGAGGACGAAGTTATCTCTCCTCACTGCTGCGTTATTTTACCTAGTATTGCAATTGGAGAAGGAACATTTGTTTATTATTCCCGTGATAGATGCAGACTTTCAAATATTCTGCACAGTAATTCATTAAATGAATTGTACTGCCATGGCTCAGTGATTCGAGCGTTGGTCTAACAGTCACACAGTTGTGAGTTCGATTCTCGGACCGGGCTGCGTGTTGTAGTCATGAGCAACACACTTGATTTTACGTTACTAAAGTTCATTCAGGTGTAGAAATAAGTCCGACGTCACTGGTGCCGAGCTGTATCGGCCTTTATCTTTCCGTTAGATAACATCAGTGGCGTGGAGACGGGCTGCTGGTATGCATGGGCGACAGCTGGTCTTGCATAAACCACCTTGCCTCGACTTGCACCTCGGAGGTAATATTTCTAGATGTAATCCCATGGTCATTCATGACCGACGAGCGTCTTTTTACTCTTTTATTTTCACTCAGACGGAGCAAATGAATGATCCGTGTTAATGGTTACACCTTCAGCATATACTGCAGAGAAAGTTCTTATTTCAAGCAATAGTCATCTGGATTCAGGGGAACATTTATATCTACAGTGTGTTCGTTCGATCTCATGACACCGATATCTTTCTATCGAAATCCCACGCCCTCCGGAAGGGGTTTCGATAGAAACTTCCAAAAGAAGTCAATGCATCATGAATCAACAGCTATACACTACAAGATATATACTACACTTCACTGTCATCAACTGACAATGTAGTTACCACTTAAGAGACCTTGCGACAATTTGCATATTTGATGTCGTTTGAAACTATGAGTACAATATATTCTACTTCCTGCTACTAACAATCATCAGAATAAAATGAAAGCAGCCACGGAATCTTGTTACAAATGCAATTATTTAGAAATGCATTAAGGTTAACCAATAACAAAATAGTAAGGACTTGCCCTTCAACAGATGAAACAAGAAAATTTACTGTTTATAACCTCATGACGAATAATGTTAATGCTCTTTATAATCAGTACAAAGTGAGTTACTAATCTGAGGGATAACAATATATTATTAGCAAAAAGGGTACATTGAAAGATATAAGAGTTGGTGGGAAGCCGAAAGCTTTTTGATATCAACAATATTACAAAAATAACATCGAAGCAGGGAATAGATTGATTACGGAAAAAGCCTTCGACAGCAATATCTCACAGCTTGCTATTGAGAAGGTTTCACATAAACATAGCAACCCTAATACTTAATATGAAAACTGGATATTAATCATGCTATGTCAGAGAAGAAAATATTAATAACACTTCAATTTATAGAGAGACAATGCAAGCCTATCCACATAAGAATCGGAATGTTTTTATGGGAACATCTTATGCCTACTTACCTTGTCTTGGTTCTACAAATCTTTTGAATCAAAGCAACAATTTAAGAAGATGTATGACGAAGACATAAATCATCTCTGCTACATGAATTATTAAAAACTATAAACAAGACATAACACAAAGCAAGGGATCCTTCAGAAATATTCTACATGTCATAATGCAGTGATATCCGAATATGAAGTGGTATATTTTAAGTGTCAATGCAGCTTTAAGAATTTGATAAATTTCTCTTGGTCAATATTTCGATTTGTCTCTTTCTCACAGCAAAATAATTTCTTGTGAGGCTCGTGAAGATCCTTGCCTTACATATTTTAGCGCTAAGTTAAATATTCAAAGAATGTTTAAATTAAATGAAGCTAAAATACATTAGAATTAGAATCTTGCACTAGAAAACTGGAACGGAACATCGAACCTAGTACTTACAAATATAACTGATAGTACAGAATATAGGAAAGAAAATGATGAAATTGTTATTAAAAAAGAATAAGCCGAAAACAAGAATAATCATCACTTTATTCAAGGACAATAGTAAGGTTGTAACAACTATAGACAACGCTCATAAGTAGTTCCGCTCTACTCTTATTAACAGCAACATAGTTCTAAAAGACACTATGTATAGACGCTGCATGAGTACGTGTGGTAGAGTTTAGTTGCTCAGCATAAATCACAAACGAACGTGCATCATGGAAATTCTGTGCCTATAAAAATCTATCTTCAACCAGTATTACCTATCGTAGTACTGCTATGAGGACATTTGAAAGCCATTCATCGTAGGTCTCAGACTAAAAGTCCGCTAGAAGAGACCTAAAGTCACCCAAAGAACCTAATACTAATAACATGTACATTGATAAAGGGAACTTTTATCAACCATATGGCCAGACTTTCAGAAGGTAGGGAGTGACTGTTGATATTTCGGATGACAAGCGATTGATCATGGTTTTACTTCAGAAATTTGCTACAGAAATTTGCTGCAGGAAAGTTACTTACTACAAGCGTGGATCGTACCTGTCCACCGTCAACGAAACTCTCTTCCTTGTACAATGCCAGCACATGTCTGCATATCAGCAGTCACAGCATGCTGAGCTCGCCTTTCAGAATGTGCTGACAACAGATCCGAATTTAACTGCGCGAGATTATTGCCAATATTACGAAAATAAATATAATGCCAAATTAAGATGATTAGTTGCACCCACCTGACTTCCGAGTTACGTAATCTTTGCCAAATGAAAATTACTTAGATATGACCAGAGCGTGTAAGATAGCTTCCATACAGTGGTCAGTATAAAGTCACATTGACATTTTTCAAAATGATTAATATCAGTGAAGACAGAATCTAACATGTGGCGATAATGTGGCTACAATATCATAACAAGGGACAGAGATAAAAAAAAACAAAAGCAATCCGAACCGTTCATTATCTGGTCAATACCCTTACATCACTCATCGGCTTCTTTTCAACAAGGATGAGGAAGAATCTCCTAGGTGACTTCCAATAGAATTTATCAAACGCTACAGTTATACCAAAAGTCACGGACAACACTGACTACTTAAGTATGTTTATCAGTTACAAATGCGGGCGGTAGTAGAATCGTTAGAACGTCGGAAAAAAATGCTTGGCGGCATTTTGTACATCCTCACGTTCTGAGTTCAAATTCTACAAAGTTCGACTTTGACTTTCATCTTTTCTATGTAATCGACTTATTTGACATTCCGAAATTACTGTCCTTTTGAAACCGCTATGCTTATATTCGGTGGCAAAAAGTTCAAACACAATGTTATTACAAAAATATTTTTAAAAAAACAAAGAAACAAAAAAGACCAGACACTTGACGTGCAACGTTATACGTTGGTAGATTGATATGAAAGTTGAAAGTATAGCAATTAAGAAGCATAGGATCTCTAGGTGTACAACAGGGTTATCAAACACTTATTACAACTGTCCAATAATCGTTCTAAAAAATAATCCATTTTTAGCGCAAGAAAAGTGACTGAGAGAAACGTTATGCTCAAATTTGTGGGTAGTATAATACGAATTACGGTAGTCCCTCGCCATATCGCCATTCACCTATAACCGGGGGAGGGTTCTGGAATGTAACACCCACGATAGTCGAGGGATGAATGCATGTGTGCATGTATGATGTATTTATATATGCATGTATGTGTGCATGTATGAATGTATGCATGTAAGCATGTATGCATGTACTTATGAATGTTTGTATTTCTGTGTTTATATGTGTATGCATGCATGTATGTATGTAAGAATGTATGAATGTGTGTATGCATGTATGCATGCATGTATGTATATATGTATGTATGAATGTATGTGCACACTTGATAGTATGAATGAATCTGTAATGAAATATTGACATACAGCCAAACGAGATTTGTCTCAGCAACAAATATTATTGCATCAGTTTCAACGTTCTTCTTGCTGTTGATGTACATGGTGATTTCGATGATTTTTTGAGGACATAATATTTATGTCCTTAAAAAATGCTACAGTTGGTGGTAACGGCTTTTCCGTATTTCGTATTGGCAATAATTGTAGTGCTTATAGCTGTGATGATGATTATTCTGGTGACGCTAGTTATATTCTGATACCGTTATTTCTATAGTTGTGATGATGCCGAAACTGCTAGGGTAAGTGGTAATGGTCGAGGTAGCTATTATAGTTGCGACTGCGGCAGCTGGTTTGATGCCAGCGAAGATATTGTCGGTGATGACGATGACAATTGTTGGACGATCAATCAGGCGATTTTGATAGTAAAGGTATTCGGCGTTCTGGAGGTGGTTTTAGTAGTGGTGGCGACGTTGGAGGTAGCCGTGGCAGTGTTAGTGATGGTGATGGTGGTATGGTGGTGATGTTAGTTATGGAACTGCTAAGATTGTCGTGGCGGAGGTGGTTGTCGTTTCATTGGTGATTTGAGATGATGAATAGATGTTGGTGACTAGCTGAATAACACTTAATTGGAGAATTGCAGCTACTAATATCGCTTTTCCTTATATATATATTTTTTGTATAACTTTTATTCCTGCTCGCTTTCCCTTCTCCCTTTTTTTGTCTCTCCTCCTCTCTCCTATTTTGTCTCCCCCTCTCTCCTATTCTCTCTCCCCCTCTCTCCTATTCTCTCTCTCTCTTTCTCTCACTCCGTATCTCTTTCTCATTGCTGTCATCTTGTACATCATATTCCTCTGTCTATCTTCCTCACACTTTCTCTTTTCACTCTTACTCTCTTTCTGTCACACTTTATTGTTTCTAAGTCATAACATTACTTTCACCAATTATCCCACACCCTCGCCGCTGTATCCACTCATTCTCATTCTTTCTTCTCTCTCCCTCCCTTCATTCTACCTCTCTCTCTTCTTTCTCTCCCTCTCTCTCTTCTTTCTCTCCCTCTCTCTCTTCTTTCTCTCCCTCTCTCTCTTCTTTCTCTCCCTCTCTCTCTTCTTTCTTTCCCTCTCTCTCTTCTTTCTCTCCCTCTCTCTCTTCTTTCTTCTCTCTCCCTCCCTTCATTCTCCCTCTCTCTCTTCTTTCTCTCCCTCTCTCTCTTCTTTTTCTCCCACTCTCCCTCTCCCCTCTCCCTCCTATCACACGCATCTTTCTTTAATTTGTTTTCTATTCTTTTGTTTGTAATTTTTATAGACATATTTGTTTTTTTTTGTTTTTGTTTTATATATAATATATTTTATAATACTATTTTCACCTGAACGTTACCTTGGAAGTTGCGAATTCATAGATCAATACCGAATAATTGCGTGTGACCGACAAATCATTATCGATTTGCAATGATTGATTAATTGTGAACTAATTACGTTTTAAATCTTAGTGAGCGAAGAATAATGATGACATTGACAAAGGCATCAGTAGTAGTAGTAGTAGTAGTAGTAGTAGTAGTAGTAGTAGTAGCAGCAGCAGTAGTAGCATAGTAGTAGTAGTAGTAGCAGTAGTAGTAGTAGTAGTAGTAGTAGTAGTAGTAGTAGTAGTAGTAGTAGCAGTACTAGT
>NC_068993.1:13842901-13843989 GCF_001194135.2 Octopus bimaculoides
CCGCAGCCGCCGCAGCCGCCGCGGCCACCGCTGCTGCTACTGTCCATGCTGATGGAAACGATGTACATGGTGAACGTGAAGTATTCGCCGTCAGTGGCTGTAATGATGAACTTTGATTATTTAGTGCAAAACATAACTTCTGCGGCCCTAGCTCAAGAGCCAATTAACCGAAGCGCGACGAGAGAAGACACATTTGATCGACCTAACTTGTCGTATGGATTGATTGGTTCAATCCAATCTGACTTACGCGCTGGCGCTGCAACACCGAATGCGATCGAACCACTTGAAACGAAACGCGAACTGTATGCACCGACCTATATTGGGTTCATCTGAAATAGATAAATTCGATGAAGATTGCTCAATCCATCGAAGGAATATTCATTAACCATTCACTTTATAAAGAATCGTATAAGGCGGACGTTGTTGTTGATAGATCTATGGCAAATGGTATACGTATGCACAACTCCAACAACAATGCCGCAACAGGCACAAACTATTCGAGAGTGATTTGGCTACGCGTGCGTTATACTGGACCGGTAATATTACCAGGATATCACATATTTCAAAGTTCTTAGACTGAAACTAGTAATAAACATCTATGAAGTACTTAGAGAGTGATCATGGGCATGGATTCATATAGGTTGAGTAGCAGAATTACAAGGGAGTTCTTAAGCAGAGCCGCTTAAATCTGACGTTCTGTACCCCTGCGCAATATTTTACCTGTAATTAGATTTCATACCCCATAACTTAGAATTGAAGCCCCTCATTCCTTCAGCCACACCGTTGAGATGGTCATGTAAGTCTCCAAAACGTCTATTAGCTTTTTACTTGTCTAAATTGTCGGACAACGAACCACTGAAAAGCAGCTCACGCCAGAACAACATTTGTTTCTTTCCGGGAACCCTCTCCACGTGAGCTGTCTTAAACCGAATTTTAAATTTATTGACAAGATGCGTCAGTTGCATCCGTTTCTCTACATTGAATTCGCAGCCGCTTATCTCAGAAATCTTTGAACGCAGTCTGTATATTCTACTTTGAAAAGGAAAAAAGAAAAAAAAAACAGAAAGAAATTATTATTTCCGCAGTTC
>NC_068993.1:13846061-13846887 GCF_001194135.2 Octopus bimaculoides
GCTGTAACTACTATTACTATACGCATTTGTATACGTTCAAACTGACGTTGCTGCTGCTGCTGCTGCTACTACTACTACTACTACTACTACTACTACTACTACTACTACTACTACTACTACTACTGCTACATCATCGTTGTCTTCTTAAACTGTTAAAAAGCATATATGTAAAATCAAGATTAACGAAACAAACACAACACAACACTTCCACACACAAGAATGACTAATATAACAAATCACCATTTTTAATTACCTTCCAAATTATCACACTGAACCTTGGACTTTTTTAATTGGCATGGCAGGACCGTGTATACATTTGTTATTTCTATCACGGAGTTCACTTTCTCGTATCCACCTGACGCTCCTGGACATATTCGACGGCCTATTC
The DNA here is from genome assembly GCF_001194135.2 of Octopus bimaculoides. Classification (NCBI taxonomy): domain Eukaryota; kingdom Metazoa; phylum Mollusca; class Cephalopoda; order Octopoda; family Octopodidae; genus Octopus; species Octopus bimaculoides. The sequence goes on from NC_068993.1 coordinate 13,846,450, forward strand.
TGCCAATTTCATCTACTCTTCAGCATAGCCATATTTGTAGCATTGTTCCAATTCTTCTTATTTCATAGAATTTGTAAATAATCTAAAATTCTTACTTTCATACAATTTAAATTAATATTAAATTTTCTGCATTTCACTAAATCAGTAATTGTTTTATACACACACAACTGTAATCGAGTAGCTGAGTTCCAATGAATTATAGTAGTAGTAGTAGTAGTAGTAGTAGCAGCAGCAGCAGCAGTAGTAGTAGTAGTAGTAGTAGTAGAAGTAGCAGCAACAGCAATTGTAGTAGTAGTAATGGCAGTAGTAACAGTAGTAGTAGTAGTAGTAGCAGTAGTAGTAGTAGTAGTAGTAGTAGTGGTGTCGGTTTTGGTTGTGGTGATGGTGGTGGTGGTTGTAGTGGTAGTAGTAGATGTAGTGGTGGTGGTGGTCGTGTTA
>NC_068993.1:13846897-13848870 GCF_001194135.2 Octopus bimaculoides
CGGTTTTGGTTGTGGTGATGGTGGTGGTGGTTGTAGTGGTAGTAGTAGATGTAGTGGTGGTGGTGGTCGTGTTAGTGGTAGTAGTAGTAGTAGTAGTAGTAGTAGTAGTGGTGGTGGTGTGGTGGTGGTGCTCCTGCTGCTGCTGGTTGTGGTGGTGGTAGTAGTAGTAGTAGTAGTAGTAGTAGTAGTAGTAGTAGTAGTAGTAGTAGTAGTAGTAGTAGTAGTAGTAATAGTGTTAATTTTGCGCAATAAATCTTTCAGATTGTTCTTTGCTCAACTACCGCTTAATGTCAAATATATTAATAAGTAACCATGATGAAAGTATTGCATTCCTTTGATAATGCATCTATTAAATCATGTGCTTTTGAGCTAAAGAGAGTATCACGCGGTATTGGAAACAACAGCTAATTACACAGCTTATGACATAAATAAGGAAAAAACTCATGAGATATTGTTGTCTCGCATACAATCACAAAATACGTTTGGTCACTTAGGAAATACATTTGATAAAAAAACGACCAAGTACGACATATATTTTGTATCATAATATATTAAGATAATATTACTATTGCTATTATCTCACCGTTGTATTCACTAAGTGTATATTTCTTTAGTACAAAAAGATACTGTGATGCCACAACTGGTAGTATAAAGAAACGCTTTGTAACACGAAAGAAACAAGAGCTGCGACTCTCAGCTAATATGATTTTAAGTTAGGCAGTTTTCTGTTCACCCACCTGCATAATCTTAATTCACAATTCACAATTATTGGCTGGTTTGAGGTTTCTGTCTTAGTTCATTCTTTGCAAGCATCCTACTTATATCCTGTTATTGCTGTCGTTGTTGTTGCTGCTGCTGTTGCTGCTGCTGCTAATGCTGCCGCTTTAGTTGCAGTTGTAAGTGTTGCAGTTGTGAACTTTGAAACCTGAATAATATGCATTTTGACGTGGCATACTTTTGATGTTTTAGTATTTTGTAATCGCGTGTCTATGTCACGCAGTGTAGTTAAATGTGATATAGTGCGCACGTATATGAAACAGCGATGCATTTAAGTAGAGGGAAGCCTACTTTAAATGTATATAATTTTCATATCGATTTAATAGTTGTAGGTTTCATATTGATTTTTAGAATTGGTACAGAATCTCGAATGTACAATGAAAGAGTTCGTTAACCTGTTGAATTTCACCTTAATATTACCTCGGTGAACTTGTTATGAAAGTTGAATATGTGAAAATAATAAATTCCATATTTGAACATAGAACTTACGAATACGTAATTTTATACCTTTCAAAGCTTTCCATCATTTCTCATTGTTCGTTTTATTCCTGGCATACATCACAAGTCTATCCACTATATGTTTCTTAGAGACACAGGAATTTGCCGATGAATGCCAGGTAAGATATATCACGTATCAATAAGAGGTGTTTTAATATGTACTGAAAATATATTCTAATAAACACCGGTGCGTCACTAATTTTCCTTCAGTCGGTATTTTTGAAGGTAAAAATTAATTACATCAATTGCGATGATGTATCATTGATGAACTGAACAAATCGACTCTCTTTGAAGAGTGAAATGAGTCATATCACATTAGAGAACGGTAAATTGTTTTTTTTTTTTTCTAAATATATTTGTCTTCAAATACCTCCCAGATCCAATTTGAATTTCAACGCTTTTGTTATGAATAGATTCAATCGATAATAATATACGTTTTTTTTTTTACTTCTGGATATATTCAGATCATTATACTGTGCAATAGACTAGAATAACTTTTTAAAGCACACGCTCTCACAGACTTACAAATGTTGGTATCATATATACACACATACATAGATCCATACGTACTTTCATAACTACATACGTACATACATACCTGCACATACATACATAGACATCTGTATATATATATATATGTATGTATATATATATATATATATGTATATATATATATATGTATATATATATATATATAT
>NC_068993.1:13850360-13851765 GCF_001194135.2 Octopus bimaculoides
ATATATATACTAGATATTGGTGTACTTACGTCTCCCTAACTCACCGATTTGGCAAAAGAATCCGATGGAATAAGTACCAGTCTCACAAAGAATAAGCCCAGGGGTCGATATCGTCGACTACAAGGCAGTGCTCCAGCATGGCCACAGTCAAAGTGGTTGAAACATGTATACGCATATATGTATGTGTGTGCGTATTGCGTGTGTATATATGTATGCATATGCTTCTGTGGGTGTGTGCGTGTATGCCTATATGTATATGTATGTATGTATCCATGTATGTATGTATTTATGTATGCAAATATGGTCTCTTTATTTTTCATTATATGACGCTCCTTGTAAGACATCAACTTTCCACCATTTCGAATGAAGTCTTACATATACTTATGCTGTTCCTCTTACGGATGTTATTTGCAAAGTTCGTTGGTTTATTTCTTACCCAAAAATCTCTAGCTATTCTGCTATTCTCGATAAATCAATTAGGCATTTACTTACAAAAGCAAGTGCCACAATTCTAATGACTATAAATGTAACTTCATGATCTGGGTATAAAAGCTGGAAATTGCGAACCAGTTGTCCTGCTTTATCCCTCCTCTCTTTGATTTTCAACGAGATATTCATATCAGCTTCGCATCTGAGGTCTATGGTGGAACATATACATTTTACAGGGCAATAGAAGTTTAGATGCGAATGTTTCAACACATTGTTTCGATGCTTATATATATTTCCAATAACTGGAGATGGAAAGATTTTATATTGACGCCAACGATGTCTTGTTTCCAGATGGCATCCTATTTCGTTTTCGCGATAAGTCATATCACATTCGAAAGTACTAACTTGATAGCATTTTTAGACAGCTTCTGATCACATGTCTAATTTCTACCTCTGAAATGTGATATAATGAACATTTTTAATAACATTTGCAGCTGCAAGAAAATCGTCAGGGTGGTACATAAACATACATTTTACTACAGGGTCTCCCTCGTAAATATCACATATCAATAATATTGAATGTTGGCGGATCTAAGTAGATTTTCAAATTCTTACTTGAGTTTTTAAGTATGTTTAAGTATGTATCGGAAATATATGTGTAGGCTTCTTTCTCTGTGTCTAGCTTAGGAGAGATAATGTAAACATCTTACGGTTTATTATCCTTAGATGTTTCAGTCGGAGATTCACCATCGAATACTTACTAAACATGTTAACTATATTTAGATCGAATACATGTAGGTCAATTCATACTGTAGTAATCCGCCGGTGTTTAGTTTTTATACTGAAGAGATTTGAAAAAAAATCACGAAGGCAACATTTCACTCGTATTTCTAAATATATGTAATTATTTTATTATTGTATTATAGGGCCCGTTTTCAAATGCTTTGTGTGTGTGTATATATATATATATATATAT
>NC_068993.1:13851824-13854303 GCF_001194135.2 Octopus bimaculoides
GAGAGAGAGAGAGAGAGAGAGAGAGAGAGAGGATAAATTGCAATGCAGATGACTGATTATGGAGCTTCTGAGATCGAAGAAGTCATGCAGCAACTGGCAATCTAGCCCAAATTCTTTCAAAATTATGGATTTCGCCACGGTCACCTGATTGTTAAGTGTTTGAGTTAATCCGACTGATAGGGTAATTCTAGCTGTCAAGTACATGTAGGCCTTTGAACTCAGAACCAATTAGAACAAGCAGCTCGTACCAGTTTTCTAAAGTGGATATAGTTTTTTTTATCTACACCTAAACCAAGAAAGACAAACTTGACTTCGAGGGGAGGTGAATATTGGCGAGAATCAGAATAAGTATAGCAAAACAATCAGATCAACCCTCTAATCATTTTGTAAGATCTCTGGCGAAAATAGAAGACATTGATAATCTTAGGGGGAGATCTCATAAGAAAACTTTCAATATTTCAAACCATTAGACAATAAAACGTGTTTTAAACCGAGAGTTAGAGTAAATTCAAAACTGCGAACGATTGAACTTTATGTGGCAGGCTTCCTCACAGTTGTATACTGTTGTAGATGTTTGATATAATCCAATGTACTGGTAAAAAATACTGTTTAATGATCCGCGCTAGAGATTGATCACTAAACGCAAAGAAAAAAAATAACGGCAAGGGAGATTTCGAAAAGAAGTTATTAACTACATTATTATGCATGCATATAGGCATTACTTTTTTAAGTCTGTCGGTATATATTTTAGAATTTGCGGGTAAGAGTTATATCACGTTGATAATCAGGTGATGTTCAAACTTAGATGAACGCCAAAATATTTGACTTGCAACCGCTGATTAGAAACATTTTGAAAGGTCACTGATTCTAATGCTCTCCTCTTTTCATTCTCCTTTTCTTCTCCTCTTCTAAGTATCATCTCCTTCTGTTTCGTTGGTTTCCATCTTCTCCTCTACCACCTCTTTGACCTCTCGTCTCTTCCTATGTTCTTCCGTTTCAACTTCCTCTTCTTCAGCTGACTCTTTCTCATCGTTTATTACATCTTCCGTTTCCTCCTAAGCCACTTATTACACGGTCGTATTTTTAGCTGCAAGACCGACATATATAAATATGAATGGTATCTGTGGAAAACGGGAAAGGATGGAAGCAACATATAACTGGTATTTAATTCCTAAAACTTCTCTTCAGCGGGTATCTGCCAAACTTGCTACAGTTTGACTGAATCTAGAATAATGAAGTTTTCAAGCCAACATAACTAATTTCGAGCCCAACCTCTGTAGAATCAGTATACGGATATATATTATTAATTAGAAAATCCAGAATTGGGAGATGCTGTACCGTGCTACTAATAACTGACAATGATTCTAAGAGTAAACGTGTCGATAAACTAACTACTCAGGGATTTCACACACTGTTTCAAATAGTATGCCATTGAGTTCACTGAATATCTCCATCCAATTCCTTTAACTGTAACGAGGATCATTTTATTTGTTAACAAACTTTATATACCAAATATGCACAGAAATGTAGGCGGTTTTATATTAAGCAGAACTAATTCTATAATGACGCGAGATTTAAAAAATCTGGTCAATTCGCCACCTTAAATATTCTTTTCTTCTCTAGTTTGCCACCTTAATTATTCATTTTTTCTCTAAGCACGAGGCACGAAATTTTGAGGGAGGGGGCCAATCGATCAGATAGACCCCAGCACACAAATGGTACTTAAATTACCGACCCCGAATATATGAAAGATAATGTCGACCTCGGCTGAATCTGAACTCAGAACGTAAAGACCGACAGAAATACCGCTAAGCATATTGCCCGGCCTGATTAAATTAGATATATGCTGAGAGACAGAGAAAGTGAGAAAGTAAGAAAGTAAGAAAGAAAGAAAGAGGAAAGAAAGAACGCTTGACCTTTATGCAGAAGAAATAATTGTATAGAGGTTAACCGAACGCTGTGTGCATGATGTATCGTACAAACCGTCGTAAATATATGGACATCTGTTTCTCTCATTTTTCATTTCAAAATGAGAAGTCGGTTACGACTGCTGCGATCTTTGTCATTGCTTGGTTTAATTAAGCCTCTATTTAAACAAGTCAATGAATACGGATCTCTCTCTCTCTCTCTCTCTCTCTCTCTCTCTCTCTGTATATATATATATATATATATATAAAGATATATATATAAAGATATATATATAAAGATATATATATATATTTATATATTTATATATACACGTCTTCATAATACCTTGTGTATAGTTATGTGTGTGCGTGTTTGTATATGGTGTGTATGTGTGCGTATGTATATCACGATATAGTCATCGGTTAAATCTGTCTAGGATGACAGACGTCATGCTCACAGCAAGAGTACCTTTGTTTGCGAATGTATCTAAACATGAGTGACCTGGGAATAACTCGAAAAAAGATCACTCGCCTATGTATATATATATGTATATATATATATATATATATAT
>NC_068993.1:13855012-13856210 GCF_001194135.2 Octopus bimaculoides
TATATATATATATATACATATATATATACATACATACATACATACATTTTTTAATAGATATTTGAATAAATGCATAGAGTTGCATATACATGTGTGAGTGTGCGTAAGCTTGTGGACGGGCTGTGTACACTTGCATGTGTAAGAATTTATGCAAACATTACTTCTTTAAAATTAAAATTATCTGTCAGCAATAACAAAGAAAACTATTGTCCTTATGTTGAATCACATGAGTTTGGTGTCAATATGAAAAATGAAAGAACTGTATTAAATACATAACATTTAACATCTCAGATATTAAATAATTGTTTGCATCTGTACAAGTGCTTTTATACATTATTCATCTTATTTTTGTTGTGGATTTTCTTCATATTCTTGCCGTGGGAGTGCCAAATGTTTCTGCTATTTGTACTGGTTATATCTGAAAGTAGCTTTAGCAGTTTATGTTTGTACTGGGACATTTGATACGTACTCGAATAAATAGAAAGACCATATGCTTTTCCTCCCCCCCCCCACCAACAACTACGACAATGGAGATTTCAAATATTAGCGAAAAAGTAAATCAACTAGGAGATTAACAACAATACTGACACGTAAATACACCAGCTAACACATAACACACCAAAGGATACACATATGTATGAGAGTACACACACACACACACGCACACTAACACATGGATTTAGCACACATACACGTTTGTGTGTCTGTTTGTGTCTGCGTCGTTTTCTGTTAGAAGCATCAGAAGATTATGGTTAAAGTTTCCAGTGGGATCCACACGTGGAATTGTCAGTATTCCTAGTACCATTCTCTTGAGTATTGGAGAGCATTTTGATAGCAACGACATAAACGAAAAAACTGCTGATTCTGTGAAGATAAAAATATAAAAAAATAAACGTAAAATATACTTTGGAAGACTTTCAAAAAAGCTAAAGAAAACGTTTTTTTTTTTTTTAATTTTGAATGTTGTATGGTTTATTCGTTGTTTCAATTCTAAAACACATCAGTTGAGAATATTCAGTTGCCTTAAAGATAACAAGGAAGAGAATTTTTAGAAAGATATATATGTATATATATATATATATATATATATAAATTAACAAAATGAGATGAAAAATATCCAGGCTGTGAATAGTTAACAGAACATTTATAAAGATAATGTCTTACATCTGTTTCCGGGATATTTTATATACCCCTTCAT
>NC_068993.1:13856814-13860052 GCF_001194135.2 Octopus bimaculoides
TATATATATATGCATGTATACATATATATACGTATATATATGTGTGTTGTTACATCGTAGGAAGATCTCCTTATACCGTTGATAATACTGCTTCAGCTTCATTTCATTTATTCAAACATTTAACTAATCTTTAGTATTATATACGCGTTTAACTACTCAATCATTCGGTCAATCTATTGAAACGAGCGAACTAGTGGCTAAATAGTGGCAAAAGAATATGTATAACCAAAGCGTGTGTCTATTATTGAGGTAACCAACGTCCCAAAAATACAACAAAATATGTTTCAACATCTAATTTTGCATTAAGTAATCTGCAATTCAAGTGCAAAAGCAAAATAGTTATAGACATATATGTGTGCAGAGCATGCGCACATATATACAAAGTCAAAACCATTCACCGATATAAAGGTACGTGCATATAGAATATGTGTATGTATATAATCACATACAAACACAGAATACACTCACCAACCTACGCACCTACTACACTACCTACCTACCTACCTACCTACATACATACATACATACATACATACATACATACATACATACATAGATACATACATCCTTATACACATACATATATTCACGCTCACACACAGACACACAAAGACATACACACACGTATGTCAATCGTAAATATCTGACAGTTAAGAAATTTGAAGAATGTCGTAGCAATAAACGCCAAAATAGGCTAGTGTAGGCATTCTCAAAATGATCGTATTTGAGTGGCTGAATAATTCTGGAAAATGTAAGCTAAAAATTTATCCTTCTCTTCTAACAACTCGAACCCGGAAGATTAATGATTACCCCTGCAAATGCCATGGAAAAATCCTTACGGACTAATGAGGTTAGACCTTATCAAGGTTGATGTGGCTAGAGTACGACTAGCAGTACGAGATAACCACCTCTGAACAGAGTACCAGTCAACCGCGAGATTTGCCAGGTGCCACCATTTTTCATTACAGAATGTGTGGAAGGATGAATTTATTTCAACTGTTTGTTCCGCACCTTTAAGTTGTAACTTGAAACCTCGCGTAGTTGGTCATTACTTTATGCCTTTCCTTTTTGCTAATATAATGCACGATTTAGGAACGTTTGTTCGTTATAAGCGACTGACTCTTCATACAAAAACCTGTGTTTGCGCTCACGCAAGGAATGGGTATTCCTTCAATGAAATGAAACGCAGAAATTATTGTTAGTGGGGAGCTATAGGTCAACTTTGATATTGCACACCTAAGCGGGAAGGCATTCCAGATATTGTCAGTGGAACTTTTCATGACTTTTCAAGACTTCATTATCTTTCACCGATTTAGGTGTGATGTGAAGGAGATTTATTTTGTTTGTAACGATACAGTGTGTGTGATGGAGACATGTCTTGTTATCTATAAGAAATAGACAAGCCAGATAGTCGTCCTTTTGTTTGCTTGAGATGTTAGATAGCTTCACTAGATCGCTCGCGCTCTTTATCTTCTTATATCGATCAAACATTCAGAGTAGAGATATTAACACATTTTAGTGTTTGTATCAAATGAGTTATCACGCTGACCGACAAAATTAAGGACAATATAATAGATTTTATATATTATAATTTTATGCATTATAAAATCTATTATGTATATAATGGTTTAGGAATCGAAACTCCTGTAGTCTTTCTGCATATACTCTCGTCTTCGTCTTATTAGAAGACACAGAGAATAACATAGATGTCATGTCATCTTTGAAATTGTAACCATTTTGCTAAATAGTCGGCTCTCCTATTTATCGGTGCGGATACAGTAGTACATATAAAATATTTCTGTAAATAACTGATTTCAATATCTATACACACGCTTTTGCATAGGTTGTATACTCCACTTTGATCTTAGCCAAAATGCCTTGTATACTCAAAGCTTGGAAAGACGTCACAGTTAACCGTGATGCACAGACGTTTACTAAATTAAATTTACATGTACACCATAATGCGTTGCCACATTTATATTGTCAATCCACGTCATACACGGCCAGTTACGAAACAATGGCTTGCAGATTGAAATGAGAGTGTAAAAATGAAGCGAGCAAGTGCATAATTCCTCGTTGGCAAATACATTACTACGTAGTCACTACACATAGATCTCAAGAGTCTGCGCAAGTAGATTGGAGCTAGCACGTCGTTAGAACCAGGGGCGTATATTCCGGCAGTGCTAGGTGTGCGCTGACTACCCATCGAAATTGGCAAATTCATTATAAATGTTAAACTTGTTGCTGTTGGCACTCCGTCGCTTACGACGTTGAGGGTTCCAGTTGATCCGATCAACGGAACAGCCTGCTCCTGAAATTAACGTGCAAGTGGCTGAGCACCCCACAGACACGTGTACCCTTAACGTAGTTCTCGCGGATATTCAGCGTGACACAGTGTGACAAGGCTGACCCTTTGAATTACTGGCACAACAGAAACAAGAAGTAAGAGTGAGAGAAAGTTGTGGAGAAAGAGTATAGCAGGGTTCGCCACCAACTCCTGCCGGAGCCTCGGGGAGCTTTAGGTGCTTTCGTTTAATAAACACTCACAATGCTCGTTCTGGGAATCGAAATCGCGATCCTATGACCGCGAGTCCGCTGCCCTAACCACTTGGACATTGCGCCTCCAAATGTTAAACTTACTCATTAATTTAATCACAAATCTTAATGGAAAACCTTTGTTATACCTCTGCTTGAAATTTAGTGACATTAGGGTTGCAGCTTACACAATACAACCACCACCATACATTACACATGATATATCACTTATTCCAATTTGGAATCTGGGATTTCGAGTGCGCTTGTTCTCTGATTCGGAAGAATGCATATATTTGTGTTCATACAGCCTGGCAACTGTGTACGTGTATTTTCTGTTTTGGTCTTCTCAATTATATCTGAATGCATGGTATATTAATGAGGAGAGATATCATAATTTTCAGTGCACAGTGTCTTTAGTATTAAGGGTGAGAAGTAGATTCTGATGATGAATTGGGAAGGTAACAATAATATGTTTACAGGGACGGTGATTTTGAGACACATATGTGAGCATGCCCAGTAACTGAATGACGCATGTGACTTTCTTTAATTACTTTAATATCATGATGATTCTTAGGGATTTTGCAAAGTTGCATCATTATAAACTAAAAACAGCGGTAGTTTCAGTATGTATGCATCAATGTATGTATTAAGTATCTAGAGAAAGACAGGGAAAGAGAGAGAGAGAGAGAGAGAGAGAGAGAGA
>NC_068993.1:13860456-13865932 GCF_001194135.2 Octopus bimaculoides
TATATATATATATATTTGTATCCGTGGGTGTGTGTAAGTACACAGATATGTATACATATATATATATACACACATATATATATATATATATATATGTATGTTTGTGTATGCACACACACACACACACACACACACACACACATATATATATATATACACTCCCAGCTTTTTTGTGGGAAAGGGAACATTTCATGCTAGTATTTTTACTGTTCCTATACGCAAGATTGTGACCCAATAAAAACTTTTACGCTTGTGTGTTGGTTTCCAGCAAGTGGTTGTTTATTCTCGATACCACTAGGGAATAACGTCTAAACATTGGCGAATGTCTATGCCGCAATACACTGCTGTTGTTGGTGGGAGCATTTCTGATTGTTTGTGTATTTATCTTGTCAAATCAATTCAGTGTACTGTACAGAAAAATGCCCTGACTAAGGAATATATGTATGTCATAGAAACTTTTCACAACGTCCATCATATCTGCTTTTTTATTCATTCTAATTTCCATGCTTATATTTTTGATGCGTGGCATTTACGTTTGTGCTCACCGCGTTGACCAGATTTAATCAACGGTGTGGCTTATAAGATGCATAATTAAGTTGTATGGTTGAGATTTTGTTTGTGCTGCAGCGTATACGTTTAACGACTATCCTTCCTTGAATTCTATGAGCAATAATTATATTTTTATATGGGATTGGCTGCATATACTTTATAAATCATCAATGTATAAATTATGAAGATAACACAGTAATCCCTCGATTATCACAGGTGTTACGTTCCAACTCTGGCTGCAATAGGTGAAAATCCTCGAAGTAGAAGCAATACTGTATATTATTATTATTATTTTTATAATTTGCATATAACTATTTTTATTATAAATGCAAAACACACACCACACACTAGCCTCACGAGTTTCGTTTCTCTACAGTATGTGAGATTCTTCCTTTACTCATCTACGGTACACTACGTATTTTCATTTAATATAACTTAAATAATGTATTATACAGGGCAGTGCTGAACTGTATATTTAATTATTCATTAATTTCTTAGGCGTGAGAATGCTTATTTTACCACAGAAATATTTAAAATCAAACAAAATATAAATACGTATCGGCCGCAGAAATCCGTGATATACTGAGGAGTCTGCAATATAAATTTACATATATTAGCCAGAAAATTCCGCGATGTACAGAGGGCGCGATAGGTGAACCGCAATACGGCGAGTGATTATTGTATAAAAAGCAGCTGGGAAAAGACGGAGAAATTAAATCAAAAATATGTTAAGATTATATTATTCTCTGTCGTATGTTTTGCTGATCTGGAAGGAGTACCGGTCTAATGTTTTACGTCACATCTGGAGTTATTTGTATTATTATACTGACATCTTTTCAGTGCATATATGTCGTCATTAAATATGCTGGCTAATATTATCTAAAAGTGTTGTTGTTTGATTGGTGGTAGAGTATTTGGTACTGGTATTTATATCAATATTTCGTTTTGGATCCTTACCGAATGCTTATACGCCTATTTTCTAGTTGCCTCTTATTTTTGTCTCGTAGATATTTATGGCAACTTTGTACTGTGTTCTGTGCGTTACAAGCCATCCATGGTAAATTTCGTTGTTTTTTTCCTATCGTGGTTTTATTTGAAATGACAAGAGTATTGAGTTGGCATTGTAATTTCCTTTCTTGGATTATTGATAGAAGACTGCCGTGTGTACTGATTAAATTTTACACTTCCTTGAAATAATGTTTTAGAGAAATCGTGTTGTATTTTGGTATTTCCTCTTTTATGTGTAATGTTTTGTTGTGATTCGTTGTAAGTTTGCGTGAGGTTTCGGATTTGTTTTGCTTGCTTGAATTCGTGTGAGTTTTGTGCTTGATTAAATCTACCTATACGAGTTTCATGCTGTGCATATGGTGTGGATTTGTCCACGTAAAATTATTTTCTCGCTAGGCGTTTATTTTTGTAAGATCCGCATTTCTAACAGTTTATCCTTCAGTCGGTGTTCCATTAGTGACCACATATTCGTTTTTTTTCTGCTATAGTGATTTTGAAATTATATTATTCAATATAATTCTTTTCCAACACAAACTGCAGGTGCAATTTTTAGGTATATTTAGCTCTTACTAAACCAACGACCGTGTGTAGTTACAATTGTAAGTATAATTTTTTCTATAACTGTCATATCCCAGTGAACAAGTGCCATCTTATTTTCTAAAGACGCTAGAGGTACTTTGAGGGATATGTTAGATCTGTTTCAAGCAGGGTGAGAGTCGTAGAGGATTGACACGTATTAATAGGAACTGATAGAATGGAAAAAAAAAATTATTGTGCATAACTGACTGACTTGCTATATAGAATTAAGATTCTCCAGACACTAATTTCATATCCTATCGGAATCATCTTTAATGTTATTACACCGCAAATGGATGAATTGATGTACTGTTCTTAAGTTCTACGGAATTCAATATTGCATAACACTTCCTTCCGAATGTGTGGCCTTGTACAAATGGAATACATTTTTAAACCATTTATGTCTGCATTTATATGACTGTTGCGTGATGTTATCTTTTTTCCAAAACGACAAGACTCATAAAATATATAGAAAAGACATATGTAAAAAAAATAAATTAAGTTTATAGACTTAATATACAACGATATATATGATGCTGACGTATATAGTTGTCAGAAGGGTGGAAAATGATATCGAAAATCCCTTCCATTTTAGAAAATGTGTAATACATAGATTGATCCGTAAATAGATAAATGTATAGATTGATAAATGTATAAAGAGAAGGATAGAGAGACAGACGGACAGGCTGAAAGATAGATAGATAGAGAGTTGGGGTTAGATTTGTAATAGACAGACAGATAGACGGAGGTAGACAGACAGTCAGACAGACAGACAGACAGACAGACAGACAGACATATAGGTAAATAGATATATAGATATATATATATATATATATATATATATATATATATATATATATATATATAGATAGATAGATAGATAGATAGATAGATAGATAGATAGATAGATAGATAGATAGATAGATAGAGAGTTGAGTGTTGTTTGTATGAGAGTACGAGAGTATCATTTTAAGGTTTACGAGACAGATTGTGAAGAACTATGAAAAATTTACTGATCATAGATAAAGAGCAAATCATCAGATAATAAGACAGAAACAAAGAAATATAAGGATTTTATTTCGTGATAAAAGAAATTAAAGCCAGCGATTTCGAGAAAGAAAATATTCCATATAATAAAAAGAGAGAAATAGAAGGAACGACTTGTGAAATGAAAGAAATGTAATATTAAGTCATGTTATTTCATGGCTAGTGGATGGTATCGAATGTTTATTGAAGGTAAAATAATAAGACTAAGAAAGACAGAAAACAACAAATAAATAAATATAGAATATGGCAGTCGATTTGTTGTATGTTTAGTCAAATGGAAAACAACCTGACTTTATCGAAATCACAAAAGCTTTCGAGTTTTATTCTTGACCTTCATGTGATCTGTCAGCCTTAAAACAATGAAAACCAAACAAAACGATGTATAAATATCGATTGACTGCCTCTAAGTGAATTTTCTTTTAATGAAATCCTCTCCTCCTCGATTTTATCTGTTGTTTTATTGTTGACTTTAAATGTCTACGTCTCCTCTCTTACTTTTTTCATAGTTTTCCTGCCATTTTCTCTTACCTATCATCATTCTCTATCTCTCCAAATCTTCCGATCTCACTCACTTTCTCCTTCATTTTCTTCTTTGTTTTCATTGTTGGAAATGGTAAGTTATACAAATTGCAATATACCACGACATTTTTTTTTTTGTTCCACGTTAAACTGAACTGCTCCACACTCTACTGGAATGGATGAACATCCCTAAAAATTCTCTCCTAAAGATATATCGAAATAAAAATCATTGTTCCGTAACGGAAACTGCTATAAAATACTGGGAACGAGATGTACGGTTGTTTTAACAAAGTGACAAATTTCCTTACAAATATCGCATACATATGCCAGCATTATTTTTATCCATTGAGCGGGAGTTTAATACCCGGTTTATTTAGGGATTTCAGACATCGTATAATCCCATTCTAAGGAAAAACAAATTGCGCTTATAATACGATGAACGAAGAAACTTGATGCACCAGCATTGCGTATAAATGAATACTATATAATATGTAATATATAATATATGATATACAATACATATCCAAAGTTCGTCTGGAACGTAATAGTATTCAGTATTATTGTTTACTTCTCGTAGAAGCAATGTGAAAGGAATAAGAATATGATAAATATATCCAGTCTTTCCACTAGATTCTGGGGTCAATTCCTCAACAAAGACTTATGCAACTCAGTAAGGGATAAATAAGTTACAAATGTATTTAGGGTTTTTTATTCGCTCTACTCATTTCTATGTATTATTCCCATTTAGCATAATACGTAAGATTATTTAGTTTTGGATTTTGGCCGGAAACAAAAAACTATAAAGTAAATATATTTTTAATGTACACCGAAAAATTCTTCGAAATGAAATTCCTTATCCCGAATGTACACTACACTAAAATATAGAAACGTATGTAAAATGAAAAAGAAAGAGAATTTAACGCCACTAAGAATTTTGTTTTTAAACCATCGGTATTTAACGTACCAAACTTTATATAACATTATGATACTGTATATTAGTATCATTTATATATTTCCTTTATAACGAAAGATAGAAAACAAGTGATATCCATTTTGCAAGACTTAAAATGATTTTTCAGTCTATTAACAGAAACGATCAAATGTGTGTTCATAATATTCGGATTTAAACTTAGGTTTAGGAGGGGCATTCTCAGACTGTCATCTGATGTCTTGTGTATACACACACTGTGCCACTTTACAAGGGAAATATACAGTTGTGTATCTGACACTTTATAAGTCCATTTATATAAGTTAATAACAAACAACACAAACCCAAAGGTGATAATTTCGTTCATAATATACATATATGCACTAACGCAGGCACACACACGCGCATATATAGTACATATAACTGTATATATATATATATATATACAGTCTGTTAAAGTCTGTCATACCGGCCATGACGAAGGGAAATAGCCCTGAAACTCGAGTCGCCTTTATATATTTATATATATTTATATATATATAATTATATATTTGATCCTTTATATTGAACACTCAATATTTCATCTACATTCAATACTTTCTTTCATGGTGCCATCCATTTTTATTTTATCTTATTTTATATTGTATATTGTATATTATATTATATATTGTATATTCCATATTCTATACCCCGCATTAGTTCTGCAGGAATATAAATAAAACATAAAAAACAGACAGTGTTGGAACTCTTTTAAACAAAATAATATATTCCTCTATACACAATCATACAAAAAACCCACCTTTTTTGTATTTATTTTTACTCGCATATATATATATATATATATATATA
>NC_068993.1:13866011-13872864 GCF_001194135.2 Octopus bimaculoides
TCCTAGTGGCCTAGCGTATAAAAGTTTAGTCCAAAGATTATGAATTACTCATGAGGTACGTATCTATCTATCT
Source organism: Octopus bimaculoides (assembly GCF_001194135.2). Lineage (NCBI taxonomy): Eukaryota > Metazoa > Mollusca > Cephalopoda > Octopoda > Octopodidae > Octopus > Octopus bimaculoides. The sequence goes on from NC_068993.1 coordinate 13,866,085, forward strand.
ATCTATCTATCTATCTATCTATATCAGCTGATGAAGGGGATGTTCTATGTGGCCTGCTTGTTTGTTGCACCCTGTTTACCATTTTGTCCATGTTCTTTTGTCACATCATGTACCCAGTTATGTATCTATATGTACATGTGGATGAAGGTATATACATACATGTACATATATACGCATATATTGTTTGTATCACGACAGAACGCACGCGTTAACCCTTATACAGTAAGTTTTAACTGTATTTCTAACGCGACTCTCTCTTTCTCTATCTCTAAATCTATTTCCCCCTCTCATTCTTCCCTCTACTGTTATTCGCCTCTCCCTGTCACTACTATCTATCTCTCTCGCTCTCTCTCTATCTCTCGCTGCTCGTCCTTGGCCTCTCACTGTTACTACTACTATCTCCCTCCCTGTCTACCTCTCGTTGCTCATTTTCGTTCTTGGAATCACCAACCTCGCACGTACTTCTTTGCTCCTCCAGTTCGTGCCTCACAGCGTTCAATACATACACACTTAACGTCTGGCTGTACAGCCTTTTTGTTTGTTTATTTCACTGTTTCGTTTTCCTGTCTTCTTTTCCGTCCGCCACTACCCTCCACGAAAACAATTTAATTTGTGTTCGTGGGAAGAACCATTTTAACGATGCGTACTGCCTTAATCCTTCGAAAAGCCGGGGTTTTAATGGTGGCAACTGATGAAGGGGATGTTTCTATGTGGCCTGCTTGTTTGTTGCACCTTGTTTACCATTTTGTCTATGTTCTTTTGCCACGTCATATACCCAGTTACGTATCTATATGTACATGTGGATGAAGGTATATACATACATGTACATATATATGCATATACTCATATATTGTTTATATATATATATATATATATATATATATATATATATATATATATATATATATACATACATAAACATATATATATACATATTTATGTACAAATATATGTATGCAATACGTGTGTGAGTGTTAGTGTGTACACTGTAACACACGCACATATGTATACATGAATGGCTTTCACCCAAATGCCTAAGCATATAAGTGCATATTTTTAAATTTCAAAATTGTGATAATTGCTTTTGAGTAGATAAAATATCTTTTTAGTAATGATAGCGCCTCGATACAACGGTGCTCAAATTAACTGCGTGTATTGTCTATAAGAAATATATGTAGGTTTTATGAGCTTATCTTCACCGAGAATTATGCCTGGAAATATGCAAGGGAAACCAAAATAATGCACCGCCTCAACTTTAACGATTTACAGGCTTCTCAATCAGGGTATATTTGCGTGGTGCAGATCCGTTTATGCTTGGAAGAGCACCACATCCAGGTTACATTAAGATAAGCGTAGAATAGTTGTTGTGAAGTGTTTTAGAGTTATACAACCTTCAGTGTCTTCCCTTGAAAACCGAAATCACATTTCGCATGTGCTAACTTTATCTCTCCGCTAAGGCAATGATCCTGTGCGTTAGTCTAAATTTCAGTATTGAAATCTATGCATATTTTGTATAAACTCTTTCATGTATATGTTGTTTCCATGTTAATATTTGATTTGTTTGGTTCATTGCGACTGCTAAACCTATCCTTTGGTTTATTATTTAAGATGTATATTATAAACATTCTAACATACATGCATATCTATTAACCTAAAACGAAAAGATATAGACCTACGAAAACAAATTCTTTCTCACATTTTTTTCAATTATTGCGGAGAATTAATGCGCAGGTGAGAAGATTATATTTTCGCTTGTACACATGATAGGTTTCTTCATGTAATGTTGTGTATGTAAATACAAAATACTCCAATATGCTATTTTTAATGTTTGTATTTAATTGCAAAAACCCGATTGGGTTTTAATTCTAAGAAACCTTATGGAAACAGAAATGCTAATATCTTATTTTAACTTTTTTTTTCAATAAATGCGACTTTCAGTCCATTGAATGCAAAGATATATTGGATCGGCAATGAAAACTTCTAATGAAATACATTTTCTCCCCAAAGTTTTGTAGCTTTTATTACTTTGTTGGTAAATGTCGGTAGTTTATTAATTTCAAAATCTAAAGCAAAAATAAGTTTTATCCAGATTAAATTCTTTTGTAGTTTTTCTATGTTGTCAGAGAGGAGAAAAACCATAAAATATTTATTCTATACTCATAATCTATTATGAAATTTATGTTAGCTTTCTTGACTCGGTAATTCGAGAGGTCTTTAGCGATAATACACATTCCTGTTGGTTTTCTACGATTATCTACGCTACAGTATCACAGGCTGCAGTTTTGTTCTCTGTCCATTTTCAGAGGTTATTATTACAGAACACTATTATGGTCAAAATTTAACTAGTCTTGTAGGTTACTAATATTTATTTCAGAAGAGGAATACCATGCCAATTGAATTCATTATCATTGCTATTATATATGAAAACTAATAATTCAAACTTACTACAAACAATAGACGCTATGAGTTTTGTTTATGCCGATATTTCTTTTTATATTAGATACTCCTTTCAACTGACGAAACTGTAAATTAGAAAAGAACAAAACTAATTACTTTGGAAAATGCCAAATCAATTCGAAATAGATTAGTCTTGAAAATAAATACGTATATCAGAATTAGTTTTTCACTCAAGAGAATAATTTAGGGATGAAACTTAAGATATTTAAAATTCATCTGAGGAAGGAAAAGTAACGAAATCAGGTGTGACGGAATCAGATCGACATAACTATAGCAACTTAATCATAATCTCTTGTCTTTTATTAAGCAGATCAAAAATTCCCTGGTTAGGTTATTGTTTCTTTTGGTTGTATTATTTATTGCTACGAAGGCAGCAAGCTGACAGAATCCTTACAGCTTCGGGAAAAATACTTAACGGCATGTCTTCCGACTTTATGTTCCGAGTTCCAATATAGCCAAGATCGATTTTACATTTCGTCGTTGTGTAGTGGAAAAATAAAGTACTAGTCAAGTATTTAGTGACATTGATATGGTTATGATCACAAGTATCCTTACGTATCTAATAAAGCTGAGAACAAAGTGCGCATATTTCTATTTGGACAATTTTCTCTTCAGTCAGCTGTTTTGCATAGATTATATTATGTAGGAAGATATAAACATATGACCAATCAACCCATAATATACGTAGAAGTGTCTATAATATGCGTGGTTGGCCAGTGGGTCGAACTGCATTATTGACAATTATTGTTATTCTATAACCTTAGTTATGCTGAACTGCACTTAGGATGAATTACATTCTATTAATTGAAAATATTCCTAGATATATACCAGAACAAATATTCCGATAGAAGTTGTTCATCACAGGAAAATATTTCAGTTTGTAAACAAGGCAGAATAAATTCATTAATTGTTATAAACATTTACTGAAATTAATTCTTCCGGGTGCATCGCCTCGCGTCAGTTTTGGCGAAGATCAAAGGTTAGTGTTCTTCTCGACGCATGCCTCTAATTCTCGCTGAACTGTAATGAGTATAATTTTACATAAGCATATATAATGCTCGTATTAATAACGATACTCGTCCTTGCTTTGATCGTTCGTAAACACATATATCCACAAACTATTCATACGCTCGCTTGACTTCAGAATACACGCCCTTATGATGCTTTTGTGAAACATCCTGCATATTAACAACCAATTTCCTGCAACTTAATTTTCCGCGGCATTTTATTTTGTTTTGAAATTGTATCTAGTCTGTTCTTTAATGTTATACTACTATCATTATGCGTTTGCTCTCCTCTGTTTCTCTAAGAATGTTTCACGTACTATAAATTCGACAAGATTATGATACGCTCAACAGTAGCGAGCTGGCAGAATCGTCAGCCCGCTGGGCTGCATTTCGTCCCTCTAAACGTTCTAGGTTGAAATTATGCCCAGGTCGACTTTGCCTTTAATCACTTCAGGGTCGAAAACATATGTACCAGCTGAGCACTGGTGTCGATGTAATCAACTTAACCCCTTCCCCAGACTTGCTGGCTTTTTAGTTAAATTCGAAACTACTATCATGATAGGTTCATTGTAAGTTTTCGATTTCTGGGTGGTAACCTAAAATACAAATTTATAAAAGCTTTTATGGTCGATGTTTCAGACATACCTGACCAAGTTGTCTTATAATTTAGCACGTTCACTTGGTAACTAATATTTAAAACAAAACCTTAAAACAGTTCTATATTTAAGAGATTAGGAATTATGTACATTATTTACATTTGACGGATATTTGTCCTCATCTTGTTTGTTATTAACACAACGCTTCGGCTAATATACCTTCCAACCTTCATCAGGTGTCTTGGGGAAATTTCGAATCTGGGTTCTCATTCCTGAGGTATTTTTAGATGTTGTTGTTGTTGTTGTTGTTGTTGTTGTTGTTGTTGTTGTTGTTGTTGGCGTTGTTGTTGTTGGTGTTGTTGTTGTTGTTATTATTATTATTATTATTATTATTATTATTATTATTATTATTATTATTATTATTATTATTATTATCATTATTATTATTATTAGTATTATCATTATTACTCGGAATATTGGGGTTAGTAGCCCGCGCTGTTAACCACTACGCCATATTCCCGTGGGCAATTATGAAGAGAATTTTAGGGCTTATAAATCTAATATTTTCCTATCCTTTCTTAATACCGGTTCCCATATGCTATTCATACCTGCACTCGTTCTTCTTAGGATGTTGCTGTGTCCTAGCATATGTGCTACTTCTTTTAGTTTTCGTATTTTCCAGTGGGTTCTCTGTCTATTATTTTAACTTCATCCCACGAGGAGAGGTCATCTCCATTTGCCATACACGATCAGCTGTAACCGATTTATCCATATCTCCTCGTGCCACAGCTTTGCGATGTTCCTCTAAGCTTATTTTGATGTTACAATATGGTCAATTGTATTTCTGAGGTAGTCTACAATAGGTCCTATGTGCGTTATAAAACGGAAACACACACATTGACAATTAATACCGATCTCCAAAATGGTTTTATTCAACAGATAAAACATTATAAGAGCAGGGAATGAGAACCTAGGTTCGAAATTTCCCCAAGAAACTTGATGAAGGCTGGAGGGTATATCAGCCGAAACTTAGTGTTAGCAAGAAACACGATGAGGACAAATATCCTTCAAATGTAAATAATATAATTAAAACCTTAATATTGATACGTCAATTTTACATGTCAAAATTATAACACATTGCCTCACATTGTCAGATGATAAATCATGTGCCAGACGTGGCTGTGTGATAAGAAGCTTGCTTCCTAACCACGGTTCCGAGTCCAGTCACACTGCGTGACACATTGAGCGAGCGTCTTCTACTATAGCTTCGGGCCGACCAAAGCCTTATGAGTGGATTTGGTAGACGGAAACTGGAAACTGAAAGGAGCCCGTCGTATATGTGTGTGCGTGTGTGTGTGCGTGTCTGTCTTCTGTGTGTGTGTGTCGGTGTTTGCCCCCCACCCCACTTCATCGCTTGACATCAGATGTTGATGTGTTTACGTCCCCGAAACATAGCATTCTTGAAAGTGATTTCATAAAAGATAGATATAAATTCTTAAGTTCTTTTCAACCAGTAGTTATATTGCTTGCGACAAATCGCTAGTGATATCTGTTCGAATTAATGAAAAAGCCTCTTCATGGTGGTTTGATATGTTAGAAAATGCAACAATGATACAATAGATAATGAATAAGGAGTAGACTGTTTGTAGGTAGCATTGATATAACTATGCATTCTGTAACTTTTATATGCTCAATCAAAAATCAGTTGTAGCTAAACAACCTCCACAAATAACATGTTCTATTTTTGTGAAGAAGAAACGTGTGCTACACTTGTACAGATTCTTACTTATTGAAGCATATGGCTAATGCAATCATCCATACTTACTTCGCTTCCTGCTTGAAGTTCTTATTGGGAATTAGTATGTTCTCTGCAAGAAATTAGTTTAGCTTGCATATGTGGCCGGTTTGTTTTCTGGTTAAATTAATATACGGCTAGACCGTTTTTGCTTGCATTTGTGTGTTGAATTATATAAGAAACATTAGCAATGTGAGAAAGTATTAATACATACCTTAAACTGTTTCATATTTTATATGTGGGAACAGAATTGCTGGTGATTTGTGTCTGTGTATGAAAGTCATTAGTATTGTAAGTGGAATAGTATCATACAGAAAGCGAATCCCACTTGAATATTATACTCATAGGATTAGCACTTTCTGTATCAGTCTGTAATAAAATACATATGTGAGAGTGAGTATATATGCACGTTTGTATATTAATGTTTCCTTTCCTGTGAGTGTATTTGTTGAAAGAATTACAAATATATTCATCTTGGAAAGCTCCGATATTCATATACACACAAGGAACATGCGCAGATATATGGTACATAACTGGGTGTGCACAATGAGCGGGCTTGCGTGTGTACTTGTATCCTGGCAGCCATTTTGTTTTACAAATCTCTAGCTTTCTTATTATACATTATCTCGTTTTATACATTTTGTCATGCTTGAAAAGAGACTCAAAGAATATTGTATACATATGAATTTAAATTTTGATGTTATTTGTGCTTCTCTTTAATTTTTTTTTTTTTTTGCTTTCGTATTGTCTTACCAAATCAATGAACATTAACAAAATGTAAGAAATATAAAACCAAGAAAAAATGCATTGAAATAATATACGAACAAAATTAATCAAAAATAAATCCTATAAAGTATAAGAAAAGCTGTTGTCAGATAGAAAGGTATTTGGTTTTGTTTAGTTTATCTCTTGCACTACACTTAAT
>NC_068993.1:13873201-13876568 GCF_001194135.2 Octopus bimaculoides
TATATATATATATATATATATATATATATATATGTGTGTGTGTGTGTGTGTGTGTGTGTGTGTGTGTGTGTGCGTGTGTATATATATATGCTTGTATACTTGTCTCTTTTGTCTTCATACACAGACACACACACACATATATACATAAATGTATGTATATTATATCTTATTTTCGCGCATGTATATATAAATATAAATGCATGTATATAAATATATTTTATATATATACATATATATATAAATATGCATATATATATACACAAACATAATAATAATAATAATAATAATAATAATAATGATAATAAATAATTTGATACGTAATATGACTATGTACGCATCTGTGTAAAATATTTATACATACATAGATATCTATGTACGTAAAACACAAAGCAAAGAAAAAAAATAACAGAAAATGTGAAGGAATTGAGAAGTTTTAGTTTGATTCTCTATTTATGTATATTGTTCATTATTTTTTCTACATTTCCTATATTAAATCTTTCCTAACGAAAAGAAAAATAAAAGAAGCTTTTAACAGATATCCTTTGGATTTCTGATCCATTTCACGGATTACATATAAATTCTGTCGAGTTTTGTCTCATAAATCGTTTTTTCTCTCACTTTTGTTTTCATATGAATGGCAAAAAGCAGAAATTAAAAAGACCATTAACAGATTATGTTAGTTCATCAAATTTATATTTTATATTCTTATATCCTTGTGTTCAGCTAAACAAAAACACACGCACACATATGCATATGTATACATACATACAATCTGGATATATATATATATACACAAACACACATATAATATTTTTACCATACGATATATATATATATACATACATATTTAATGTGGTAAGAATATGTAAGTGATATAAAGAAAATAAGATGTTTTGTTTTGTTTATAATATTATATTTGTTTATTATTTCAAAAAGAAAATACTTGAAATGTGCTGCGCTCTATCAAACGTGGGAGGTAATCATAAATAGATTGTGATGAAAGAAGTTAAAAGGAAAAAAAAAGACGCTAAAATGTGCATAAAACTTATCGCAATATTCTTTATAAGAATAAGACGAAATAATTGGAAATGAAGAATCCGTGAAAGGTTGAAACAAAATAATCCACAAGTTGTTGTCTTTGCTGTGTAACAAGTTCAAAGATTCAAAAATCTCTCTCTCTATAGATGTATATTTTACATAACTTCAATAAATTTTTGTATTATTTTATTTACACAAGTTTTCAACTTGCGTTAGTTCCTCGAATATATGTTTTTCCATTATATCTAATTTCCCCGCTATTATTTTATCCATCGAAAAATATCAAGAAAACATTGTTGCATATTTGTTTGGATTTGAATTATTTGATGTAAATTATGGTGTTATGATTCACATTTATTTAATTGGTCTTCTTATGAATTTTCTTGATGTGTATATATTCTCTGAGCAAAAGCTAGCTTTTTGTTTTTAATTTCTTCTGAAAGTTAGAGCTAAGCGTTATATCTTATAATTAATTTTAACAAATAGACATGAACCTAAAATATATTATTATTGGAAGAATATAATCCATTAAAACAGTGTTGTACATGGTTAGTACTTAATTCATGGAGTGCAAATATATGAATTGCTAGGTGAAAATGTCGAGAACCTAATTCGAGTTATGCAAAGAGTGCATTGAAACACTGCATAAAAATTGTTTCCAATGTTATATAGCTGTGGTCCCCAATAGTGGTGCCCAACACTTTTATTTAAATGAATTTTCCCCCGGAGACCTTGCAAGTTGTGAGGAAATATAAGATGATAGCAATTGAATCTATTATATGTCTGGTCTTTTCCTTCTTTTAAAATTTCATCGACCCTGGACAGATGAATACTATGATTGGTCTCATCTCAGCCAGTTTGAACTCAGTATATTTGCTGGAACAAATGACTCAATTTTAGGGGAGGGGTTAAAATGATATAACTCACTCCGGTGTTAAACTGATACCGATTTTACGAACCCCCAAATCATGAAAAACAAAGTTGACCTTAAACAACTTGAATGCAGAACATAAAGACGGACGACATGCACCTAACCATTTTACTACGGCATACGTACGATTTTGTCTGCTCGCAGCCCTTTCCTTGTAAGTAATGCTATTTTGAATAACATATGCAATAAATCTTTTGTATATTATTTTAAATTATACATAATAGAGAGTGGCATTTACTATATATATTATGCGTATTATTTCTGTGTATAGAATACCACACCACACCCAGTTCTTTATTATATCACATGTATGACAGTTTAATGTGTTATATAGTAATATGGTATGTCATGTTATTTAGTAACACAATCTATAATTAACGAAATATTTTATGCGAAATTCAGCTAGATATGTTCTATGGTATGTGTTTCATCATAAGAAAAATACAAGAAATGTAAATGTACCCTGCACTCACTTGCCTCACTCGTTTTGCTACATCTCGCAATATGCCAGTGTATCCCGCATTGATATATATTGAAGTTGAAAAATTTCGGTTCATTGCGGCTAACCATGCAATTAGAAGAAAAGTATCTATTTTCAATACGGAAAATCTCCTATATTTCAGACGGAAAACAAATAAAACACGATAAACTTTAACTAAGCATGTCCACGATATAATAGAAAATGCCTAGATGTATACTTATTAAGTTAAAATCTCAAAGAATATAAAAGTATATATAAAATTTAATATATCTTCAAAATAAAACTTATTTAAATAACTTAAATCACAGCAAGCTGCATATATATTGTTCCGTTTATGAGAAACATGCAACTAAGTAACGATTCGAGAGTAAAATATAATATTTTTAGAACTTGCAACAAAGATATACAAGAATATGTTAAAATAAATTCAATACGGAAAGTAGAAATAAATCTGTTAAATCAAAATATCGTATTTAGATTTCGGTTAAAAGAAATCATCTACAATATGGATATACTTCCAATTTTACAATAGAATATCATATTACAATAGCTACTGTTTTGTTATTCTCCTCCACAATTTTCTTTTGCACTTCCTTTCTCGCCATCGTCGTTGAGGTTTGGCGCTGAATTTGCACAATGTAAGAAAACAAAAATCTAATTTTCATTTTTCATTTAATATTTCAATTCCTGTATGTATACGTACATACATGTATGTCAATATGTATGTATGAATGAATGTATGTATATATGTATGTATGTATGTATGCATGTATGTGTGTATGTATGTATGTATGTATGTTTGTATGTATGTATGTATGTATATATCAATCTATCTGTCTATCTATATCTATATATGTGTACATATGTATATAAATATAAATATATATATATATATATATACACACAAATATATGCAT
>NC_068993.1:13876579-13886144 GCF_001194135.2 Octopus bimaculoides
ATATACATACATACATACATACATATATATATATATATATATATATACATATATATACATATATATATATATATATATATACGCCTGTATTTATATATAAACTTATATAACTAAATAAATAAATATATATACTTATATTACATATATATAAATATACATACACGCACGCACATATATGCAACTGTAACATATTTGGAAATATCTACTCAATGAATGAAAACACAAAAGAAAGAAAACAATAAAACACGTAAATAATAGGAATACAGAATGTATGCTTGTAAGAAGTAAAGTGTACGACAGTTTATAAGTGTTTCGGCTTACCACTCAAGATATATATATATATATATATGTATGGATGTATAGATAAACGCATGTATAGATTGATAAATATATAGATAGATAAATAGAGAGAGATATATAGTAATGTATAGTTAGATTTTGTCGGAAGAACGGATAAGTAATGCCAAATATATGGTGTATGTTATACGTGAACTTTTACTACATGCATACATGCATGTCATTCCTTTTCTCCCTGTCTCTATCACTCCTCTCTCTCTCTCTCTCTCTCTCTCTCTCTCTCTCTCTCTCTCTGTCACTCTGTGACTCTGTCTCTCTCTCTCTCTGTCACTCTGCCTGTCTCTCTCTCTCTCTATCACTCTGTCTCTCACTGTCCCTCTTTCTCGCTATATATATGTGTGTGTATGTATGTGCGTATACTTGTTTTCATATATACATAAATATAAAACTGTATATGCATATATATGCACATACGTGCATACATATACACATACATACGCCTGTTTAGTCATCCTTCTTTATGTGTAACCATGAGTGTAGACCGAAGGATGGATCTGTGTAATTACGCGTTTCTGTATTGATCTAGGTAAGTCTAACTTTATGGAAGAAGGAAAAATTCTGTGTACAAGACCACTCATATGACAAAGAGAGCTAAGAAAGGAAGAAAAAAAAAAGAAATATCAATATATATTCTATCATCGCATTCTTAGAAAAAGTGATTTAACGGAATTGTAATTTCGTGTGAAAAATAAAGGGAGATAATTGGATAGAAGAAATAATAATGCTAAATATCATTACCAACAACGACTTTGAGAACAGCGAGCTGGCAGAATCATTAGCATGCAGGGCGAAATGCTTAACGATATTTCGTCTGCCGCTACGTTCTGAGTTCAAATTCTGCTAGGGTCGACTTTACCTCTCATTCTTTCAGAGTCAATTAAATAAGTACTAGTTACGCACAGGGGTAGATGTAATCGACTTAATCCCCTTCTGCAAGCTGCCCATGTGGGAAAAGTTTGAAATTATTATGAACAACGACTTTAATGCAGCAAGCTGGCCGAATCATTAGCACACCGGGCGAATTGCTTAGCGGGATTTTATTTCATATTTTCCTATTGTACAGTAGGATTTCTAGAACCTTCGGCTGCCATTGATATTAGATACATGTACATAGAAGAGCCTCATTCATTCTTTCAAGATCTGCACCTGTTTATGCTAAGTCATTGAGTAAAATTTGAAATGAGGCAATGATCAACAATTTGACTGATTAAATAAATGGGTGACACCGAATTTGTTTGAGTATAGGTACTTTGAGTTTTAGTGTAAGGGTTTTTTTTTTAATAGCGGTAAGAGAGTTTGTGCCTGTTATTGAAAAAAGTCGTTCCATATTTAAATATATATCAGTAAATCTCTATCTATGGGAATGCGGTTATGAGTCATGCACTGAAAGTGTATAAAGTGTAAGAGAGATATAAAATGAATGACAGAATATGGAATAAACGTTGATAGACAAATTACATAATGGAATGAGGCATAACAACATACTGAGTGACTTTTATGTAGTGCATGGTTGTGGACTATATGGCATAGGCTTGTGAATTACGTGAACTAGTTACGTGAGTGAAATGATATGAAAACAATTGATTAATGATTGAATGAGGGAGCCTAGGAATTGAACGAGAAACTGAATAATTAAAATAGCGTGATGTGCCAAATCGATATTCTACGATGATTTATTGGCTGAAAGAACAGACTCAGTAATTGAATAACTAGAAGGAGCAGAGAATGATCAAATTAAATGGCTGAGTCTGTTGAGTGAATGAAACAAACGATAGAGAAATGAAGTATTAGATTTCCTGGAAGAATGAAAAATGAATGGAAAACTTGATGAGGTACTAAGTAATTAAATGAGATTCTAAATGAGCGAGTGACAAATTGAGTTTATTAGTGAACGAATTAGTAAATTACAGAATATGAAACATACATGCAATAAAGGGTCTTGTAATAAATGAGTGAATGGTTGGATGTGAATGCGTGATGAGGAAAAAAAAAACGATATTGTAACAAATGTTAATTTCAAATAGAAAAATAATAATGAATTATTGATAAACGAAATGTTGATCGGACAATTCACATTTGAATGAAAATAATACAAACAAGAAGAAAAGTTACTTTGGTATCAATGATTGATTGGCGTAATTTCAATTTCATAGAATTATATAAAATTCGATTATTAAAAATTATTTGATTTCATTAATGATTTGCCTGTCGCAGTTCGAGATCATTGTAATATTGTTTTCGTTTTGATATGGATTTCGATAACCTTGTTGTTATTATTATTGTTTATCGTGCGAAGAAAACCTCTTATCATTGAAAGGGTTACAACACTTATAATCCTTTAATGTGATTTTGGCTTTAATATAATAATTATAAAGATTCGATATAATGCCACTGATTTGAAACTGCGGGTTTTAGAAATAGTATTGTGTTCCTTCCATTATAATATACTATATTAAATGCAAATGATTCTGTATTAGATGCAAATGAATATCTTTGAATGCGTATCAGAGACTATTTAAATAATAAACCACGCTTTGAGAAGTGAGAAATCAAAATATTAAATACAAAATTCTACCGGATGACTTTCATTTTAACTACAAACAAAAGGAAGGAAAAATCAACAACAAAATCATCAACAACAACACCAACAACAACATCACATTTAGTCCATTTGGGATTTAAGAGATAGAATGTCAAAACCACCGTTTTGGAGACCGTCTTACGTGGGTTTGTATCGGACTAAAATGTAAGAATCTCAAACTATTCAACAAAATCCGTTTCGTAGCAAGATTAGATTAAGCATCTTTTTTAACCCCTCCCCCACAAATACACATAAAAACACACGCTTTTACGAGCACTACATAGTTACAAACATAAGTACATGCATAGGTACATATACACAGACATGCAGGGAGTAAATAGACACCTTTAATTTTCAAAACCTTTTATTTGATATTAATAGGTTGAAGAGGAGGTTTTCTTTTAGCTGCTCGTCCATAATACCCAAGCTAATGCAGATATGTAACACACGTTCTTGGACTAACTTCTAGCTGTTTTGCAATGTCACAACCCTTCGAACGGTGTTCGTTTTCCCCAATTCTCTTCAAACAGCGAAGCTTCCTTTCCGAGGGCCCAAGGCGACCGGGACGAGGATCTGTTGTTTCTTTTCCCTGGCTTTTGAAATGCACTATAATTCTATTAACAGTAGGAAGAGGAATTTCAAGATTTTTCGGCAAATTTTCGCTGGCTAAGACCAGCCTCAGATTTCCCAATAATACGAACTCTTTGAAAATCTGAGAGTTCTGCTGAAATTCATGTGTGTGGCATGGTTACTCTTCACAAATAGCACCTAGAATGAAAAAAATAATCACATTCTAAATCCTACACCGCTGAAAACATATTAAGAAATTGAGATAATAAATTTTGAAAATTAAAGGTGTCTATTTACTTCCTGCATGTTTGTGTATATATACATATATAAACATATAACCATATACATATACATACATACATACAAATATTCGTACTCTCGATAAGTATTCATCCAGTTTCACTGCTATGTCACGAGTTTAAACTACAAGAATATCTCCTAAAAAGTAACTGAAAAATAGTACATTTAGTTTTGCCTTGAATGGTGCATCATTTGCTTATTTCTGTAGGACTAGGTTTTATAAAGTCATCTCTTGTCCACAATGTAACATAATGCGAAAAACATTATAATGCGCTATAATTTCGAATTCTGTTCTGAGATTACCACTATATTCTTTTCCTTCAACATTTTCTATTGTATGTTTGTATGTCTGATAGCCCTGCCTATTACATAATCACACTTATTATGGCATCTCATTCTCCCGTTCTCTCGATCTCACTGTTTAGTTTGCCTTTCTACGTCTTTCGCGACGATTTCTTACAGTATTAATAATTTGTGATTCATTTCGTACTCAGCATCACCGAGTCTATGTATTTCTAACTCTTTACTTTTGCTTTCTACTTCTCCTTGTATACGTATTGTCGTACCTGCATTCACACATTCATGTACGTATATCAGTATATATATATGTGTGTTTTTGGATGTTAATATGTGTGTGTTGTGTGTACATGCGTGTGTTTGTGTAGCTATATATCTATATGTGTATGCGTGCCTGTACACATAATAGATTCAGATATCTTATTTCATTGTAGCAGTCTCTTCACTGCTACTATTTGTTCGTCTTTTCAAAGTACTTTCCGATACATGACACAGGTATAAAAGACAGAAATCATTTTTCAGAGATATCCTATATAGCTTACAGCAAAATATTCGGTAGAAATCCCTGCTGAAGTGGTCCCTTATGACTTTCAATATTCATAAAAAAATTCTACGTATATTTTCCATCCGCATTCGATATTCTTTTGAATGAATGTTCTTTAAACTGAAGCGAAGGTAAGCACTAGTAAAGCATTTTGCTTTTAGGATTGCTATTTCTATATAAGTTTCTTCACTTTTTTTCTTATCTTATTGTTTAATATTTATTTGTGAACTGTTTGGGATGTATTGAACATGACTTCATAGCGTATGTGATAAGCTATACACATCTTTACATCACTAACTTCATCATCAAGAACAATGGTAGCAGTAGACGAATGGAAAATAATAATAATAATAATAATAATAATAATAATAATAATAATAATAATAATAATAATAATAATAATAATAATAATAATAATAATAATAATAATAATAATAATCGCAACAACAATAAAAACATGCACAGCAGTAACAGCAACAACAAGAACAATAATAATAATAATGATGATGATGATGATGATATGATGAAGATGATGATGATGATGATGATGATGATGATGATAATAATAATATTAGCAAAAACTACATGCCCAGCAACAGCAGCAGCAGCAGTACCACCACCACCACCACCACCACCACCATCTCCACCACTAACAACAGCAACGACGATGATGACGATAATGATGATGATATTCCTTAAATTATACAAAACGATGGGGCATTATTTGGGTTTAAATATATTTTTCTATATTTATTTCTCGCAAAAATAAAAGACAGAGGAGACATGATAGAGAAAGAAAGTAATGTTATAAATATATTAAAAGAATATAAAAAAAAATGCCAGTATTTACTCTCAAGCAATGCTGGTATATCTTCAATGTTTAGGATCCATAATTTTTCCTCTTGCTTGTTAAGAAACAAAAATGCAAATGAAATACCTAGGGGAATATATTTTTACATATGATACAAAAATGGTATGCTCGTTCTACAATATGAGTATATATTACATGTGATGTGCAAACTTTTAGTGTAGTGATGTATGGAATTAAGGTGCATGCATGAGGATATTTCTTGTGTGCGATTTTGTGGGTATATGTTTTACATATAAACATATATAGAGTGTAAGGGGGTACGTTGACGATGTTTTATGTCTCATTTGTTCTAGAAATGCTAGATGTAATGGTGTAAAGTCAACGGCATTCCAAAGTCTGATGATTAAATTTCTAGTTGAAAAAAACTTTAGCTGACATGAAGAACTGCATCTAAATATTGTAAAAGAGTTACCTGTATCATAAACTTAGATAAACTTAGATATGTTTCGACCAGAGATTGGTCCAGGCCATGTCTAACTTAATAGCACCACCTGATAGAATTATCTAAATGCTTTCTACAGTCAAGTTTTGTTTATGGTCCATTCAAGTAGTGAGTTCTATTTGAGTGAGATGTATCCAGGTATGGGTGGCTTGTCTAGTATTCCTTGTAGAAATTTGTCTAGACTCCGTTTAAAGCTGATAGGATCCTTTTCCTCTTTTATCTGTTTCG
This sequence comes from Octopus bimaculoides, assembly GCF_001194135.2. Lineage (NCBI taxonomy): Eukaryota > Metazoa > Mollusca > Cephalopoda > Octopoda > Octopodidae > Octopus > Octopus bimaculoides. Next base: position 13,882,770 of record NC_068993.1, read on the forward strand.
GGACCATGTTAACCACAGCAGGGCCTATTGAGGAAAAGAAATTAGGCCACAGTGTACCTATATGTTGTGATCCTGAATTGGGTAGGGGACGTATGGCCCGTGGTCCCAGCCTTGGATGAACCTTGAAACTAATGTTCAGGTCGTTTGGGCAATGCTGGCGGTATAGTCTCCACATCATACAGATGATGTACCGCTCGCGGCGGCGTATATATATATATATATATATATATATATATATATATTTCGTTTTTGTATTTGGTTTACCAAATTCTTTATGTGAATTCATGGGCTTAGTTGTGGCAGAGTCGTTCTGTTTTTATGCCTTATTAATCAACATACTCACCGTTCTTTAAAAGAACGCAGCTCTGATAACTTACAGACCCAACAACTATTGAAGAGGTTACAAGAAGCAGCGAATATAATATATATATATATATATACTGGAAAAAATATGCTGCTGTATCAACAGTTCGTTTCTCGATATTCGTAATTCACACTGAAATGGTGTCATTAAGCGGTCCATATTATAATCAGTCACAGCCTAACAGTTAGCATTTAACTTAAATTTTTTATGAATTTCCGTTCGCCTAAATATATGACGTCCAAGCGTTCGGTTTTTGCACCGAGCAAAGTATTGTGTCCGTAACCGAGGCACTTAATATCAAGTTAAATCTGTCTATCAAACTGAAAATGAATATGAAGACCTTCCATACACTCTATTTTCTCTCCTTGTTTCTTTCTGTGTTCCTTTCTGTGGAAAAGCGTAGGTTCGAAACGTTAAAGCATTTTTTTCACTTCCCGAGCGTTAAACTAATACACCTGTTTCTTGTCTACAACACCTGTCTTCGTCTCTTGTTTTTGTTTATGAATTCTTTCCACACTTGAACCAGCATATCGAATTCACGAGCGAATTTCCTGGCAAAGTTGGATCCCTGTTCCTGCTTGACAGCCGATCAAACAATACAGACAAAAGTATAATCGACACGATATTATGTCGAAAAGTGGTCAGCCGGATCTCGTTCTTTCACTTCAAGTCAGCTGTATCCATTGCATATACACTGGTAATGTTAGCTGGGTTACCCAATCACCTGGTTCTGCAAAATCTCAGGAGTCAACAGTTATTTCGGAACGCTTACCTACACTTTCCACATATACAAGCCAGGCAAAAGAGGAAGGAAAAATATCTCTAGCTCTTGTTTCCTAAAGATACCTTATTTTAGCGTATTTCATGATCTCAGCAGGTTGTGATCGATGAAACACAAAAACTCAGTAAAAGTATCTAGTGGCGTTCCCAGGGGAATGATTTGGGTCCGCTTCTATGTAAAAGGTCTCAAGCGTCATCAGCAAAGGAAGATGAAAATATTCCCAGAACACTCCAAGATCCAAGAAATCATCAATAACGAAGACATCCGAATTCAACACCAGTATGATCTGTATACTGGTGGATAGACAACATGCGGTTAAATGAGAGAAATTTGAACTAATGCACTTTTGAAAAGAATGTACCTTAAGAACGATATTTTCTACCTTCGGGTGAATTACTCACATCATCTAATAACATCAGGGACTTAGGAGTAATTGTTGACAATAATATTGGCCAGAGTCCTCACAGCATCAATAGATATGGCTTGCAGGATGTGCTCCTGTATCCTCAGAGTTTACAGGCACAGAAAGCGAGATGTCATCTATACCATTTTCTGCTCCTTTGTACAGCCACACCTAGAATACTGCAATCGACTGTTGTCTCCTTACACCAAACAAGACATTGCCGGAATTGCGTCACCTTACAGAGCAATGACAAGCAGAATAAAATCATGACTGGATCTTGATAAATAGGACAGTTTTCAAACACTGAAACTTTTCCTACATCACCACCGGGAGTGCTACATTATTTGCACAATGTTGAGAATAAAGAACTATCATTGTCCGAACAACATTCTCATCAAATTCAGAATTCATTCAAAGCTAGGACGCCCCCCTAGAATCGAACATAACAATAAATACTGGCTTTAAAATTGTTTAGAATCTATGACGTGGCTGTATTATGTTAGATATGGCTGAAAGATATTTAAGTTTATCTAAGTTTAAATTCAATACATATACATGTGAGTATGTGTGTGAGTATATCTCTCCCTATTCCTCTCATTCTATCCGTATTCTTTATACACCCCCTACACACACACGTACACACACATACATATATGTAGATTGGCAGACGGACTGACTGACAGACTACGGATATGTAGATAGATAAATACATAGATAATTACAAATTTGTACATAGATGTGTATATCAACGTGTTTCTGAATGTATTTGTGTATATTTTTCGATCTGTGTAATTTTTATTGACGTATTTAGATACACAGTATTGGTTGAGAAATATAGGTGTTTGGGAGTAACAATTATATTTCTGTTAAAGTTTCTTTCGTATAAAAGAATGAAATATTTGTAATGTGCTTTTTATATTGTTTCATTCAAATTTTTGTGCACTTAATTTCATTTTCTTGAAATATTTGTGAAAATAAGAATGACCTGGAAACAATTGAATTTCTTGGGCAATTGTTAGCACAGCTACAATCGGTTTTACCACAGTCAATGTTTCTCTGCAAATAAAGCATTCTATACCAAACTACAACATGAAGATATTTCGGGAAAATTTCAATAAAACATTTCTTATTAGACTTTAAACAGAACAGAAAAAAAGGGTTTTTATTCATTTAAGTTTATAAACAAAGGACGCAAAAAGAATTTTTTTTTGTTTTTGTTTTGTTACAGAACGAACATTTCATTTTCAAATCTAAATTAATTTATTTTCCATTTTACTTTCGGGCTAAATAGAATATTCATTGTTAGAAGCTTTAAACGAATATATTTAACACATAATGCCAAGCCATACCTTAAAATGCCAATAGCAGATTCGAAACCATCATGGTAGAGCATGTATGTAGGTTTTTCTAAAGAATGCAGTAATTATATTAGCTTATCCCTTTGGCTTCTGCAATAAACGGAGAAAAAGAAAAATTACAAATAAGATCGACATTTAAATTTTGTTTCCGCGATGGGAACAACATATGTAGTCACATATTGTAGCACATCTGTATGCATATGTATATATATGCACACGTCAGTGAACACATAATACACACACAGACACACACATAGACACACACACTGACATGGGCACAGAAACACAAACACACACACACACACACTTATATGTATAATTATAGATAATTATTTCTCGTAATATATATACCTGTTTGTGTGTTTCTGCGTGCTTGTCTCTGTGGGTGTCTAAATATCTTCATATGTATATTTTATACATACATACAAACATATATACATACATATATATATGCATATATATATATATA
>NC_068993.1:13886367-13890639 GCF_001194135.2 Octopus bimaculoides
TGTAATTAATAAAACTCAATCGTGCCCTAGAAATAATGATCTCAGGTTCGAGGTTGTAAAGGAGAGAGGTTACTACATTAAAGCCAGACACTTCAACGCAGCCAAAGAGCTAATTTATCAATTGTTCCTCCAAGCTATTTTACAATTCTTTGAGAATGTGTAATGTTGATGTATTCTTTTTCTTCTCTTTTCATTTTATTTCAACAGAACAAAAAAAAAAGACCTAAATTATGAATTAAACAAAAAGATAAAATGAAAGATGTCCAACAGAGAAATTCACAATTCAATAATAATAATGATTTGTAACGTAATAATAATGATAATAATAATAATAATAATAATAATGATGATGATGATGAAAATGAAAAAGAAAAATGAGATAGAGAAAAGGAAGAAGAAGAGAAAGAAGAATGAAAGGAAGAAATGTTGGAGTAAAACGAACAAGAACAAGGACTTCATCAAAATAATTATATTGATGTGCTTCGGCTATAGCTTTATTTAAATTTTAGTGAAAAAGTTTTGGATTTCCTGGTGATAGCTGCAAGCTAACACAACACTCTTGCATGATTGTAGTTCTTCATCCAAATTCGATTCTGTGATCCATTTGAACTATTACACATATATAAGTTATAATTTGAAGATATAATAAAATAACGTAAAATATGAACGTCCAGCTAATTTCCGTGACATCGCATATAAGCTGCTGCAAAGCATTGGGTTTTTTTTCTCCTGGTGTCTGTCTATGATGGGCTACTATGTGAATGTGACCGTCTTTTTTTTCTTATTGTTGCTTTTTTTCTCTTCTTTTTGTGCTTATCAAGCATAATGACTAGAATTTCTTCTCAGTTTCTGTGCTGTTGCTCGATCTGCTCGAAATACCGTCTAAATATTCCGAAAAATCCCAGGTTTTTGATATTAAACAAGTGGAGGACATCTTAGATAATGTAGTCCTAAGTACACTATAGCTGAAAATAAGCGAGGGTGGTCACGACTAGAACGTCTTTGATTATATCTCTGCTCGATCGGAGCTGTCCTGGGCCTAAATAATAACAACATCACTAGAATGATGCTTGTAGCATAAAGCAAAAGGTAAGTACTCACGGAGGCGAACATTGGACTAAGTTTTCTATAAAAATATTTGACGTCATTTCACTTCATTGACGTCACAAATTTCTTAGGATAAATGTGGATATTGTATTTTCCTTTTGTTTTTATTGTCGTTCTCATAAACACAATTTAGAATTATCTCACCAGGTCAGAAGTAAATGTATAATCACTTGAGAACATATGTGAACGTAGCATGTCACTCCTTCTCATAAGAAATCTTAACACAACAAAGGATTGAAATCGCTGGTTTTCTGTTATCTTCGGTATGAAAGAAATCTTAATGTTGTAATATGGCTGTACTATACAATAAAGATGTGAAAGAAATTTCATTTCTTAACACGGAACAAAAGTTATATACAATAGGGTAGAATTTTTTGTAATGGTTATTAAAATTCGTATCCCCTCTGCATAAAACCACGGAGACTGGAAAAAAGCATCGCAAATACGTGGACCGAGTGGGTTCATGAAACGACTGGGAAATTTGAATATATATTTGTGAAAGAGTATGTTCAGTAAAGAATGCAATTATGACATATTTATGTCACATGGAGTTTCGGAGGAATAGTTGCAAACGAAATAGATATTTACCGGAGTATTTTGAATATAGATTCTATCTTAATATCATTTCATTTTATAAAATACATCTATATGTCTAACATGTAGTGTTCAGTACCATTGTTTGAATTTTTACAGAAGTTGAATTCATATAGGTGGTGTATCAAATGAAATATTAAAAGGTTTTTATTTTAAAATGATCTTAGAAGAAATAATACTTTATTATTTATTCCTTTTTTTCCTATTTTAAAAATACTTTCGGTGTTTTATTTATCTTAATTTCAAGTCTAGACTTTTAAGATTTGCATCTCTACAATAGAAATGTCAATTCATACAACACAACATAAACGTAATCAGATTCCAGGTCAACCATAATAACATTAAATCGAAATATAAAATTTAAAAACAAAATATAAACGAACAATTCACATAAACAATGTTAGTAAACAAAAACACAAACGTGAAGAAGACGAATAGAAGTACGTGATACAGTAAAATTATTATATCGATCCATGGATGGTGAGAGTTTAACATAGTCACGTTAAGCAAATTTATTTGATAACGAATGCAGTGTATTGATTTTCTTTCGTTTTGATGGACTTAACTCGTTTTAACCGATTTTTATCTTAGCTAACATTCTTTCAAAAAAGAAGGCAATGCAGAGTTATGTTTCTTGGATATGTAGACAGCGCAGTGCCAGCTACCGAATATGGAACATCGATTGTTTTGATAAAAGTCTCAGATATGGTCTGCTAGGAAACTGACCGTATGCCGCTTCCATCGTTTTACTCTCTGATTACAGATATACATAAATACATATCGACATACATCTAGGCATCCCGCCTCATATATATATACATAAGGGTCCCAGCTGATTCGATCAACGGAACAGCCTGCTCGTGAAATTAACATGCCAATGGTTGAGCATTCCACAGACACTTGTACCCATAATGCAATTCTCAAGGAGAATCAGCATGACACAGGGTGTGACAAGGATGGCCCTTTGAAATACAGGTACAGCAGAAACAAAAAGAAAGACTGAGAGAAAATTGTGATGACAGAGTACAGCAGGGTTCGCCGCCACCCCCTGCCGGAGCACCGTGGAGCGTTGAGCTTTAGGTGTTTTCGCTATAAAGCTGCAATAATGTTGCAAACATTTTGGCAAAGGGAATAAGTTGAACATTCAGTTTGGTCGAGTGCTCGTGAATCATTTGCTACTTTTTTTGTTGAATGGACAGCAAGGCCTGCTTACCTATGTGCCACAAAACCACACTAAAAAGTAAGGTTTCCATCTAGTAGAGCAGCATTTTGCCAGAGTTCCTTCATGCTTGCAGGCAGGAAGTGTGTCCTGATGCTGGAGTCGACTTTGCTCAAATCTTTGACCTGAGAAGAAGCCAGACTGGTTCCAAGTCCTAAGTTTTGATGCTTCGTTTTCTCAGGATGAAAAGGGAATTTTGCATCACTTCAAACTGTCTTTTTTTTTTAATTCGTATGTATGTGTATCGCTACGTGTAAGTGTGTGGAGAGAGTGAGAGAGAGATATGTACGTCGATTGTTCATATGCAAATTATTCGAATTAACTTAACCCTTTGATGAAGTGAATTTAAAAGTCGAGAGGTGATAAGTTCATTTGTTAACGAGCCCCGAAAAATTCAATGCCTTTAGTCTCACATATATTGTAACTAAACATTTGTGACAATTTCACTCAAGAGATTGCTCATACGGTACATATGCAATACGTACCTATTTGAATGCAAATAAATAAAACATAGGGCGTATAAATGGCTAGGCGAGCAGGATAACATTCTACCCTGATCGAAAGCAGGTCTGCAGTGACGTTAAATGAAGTGTTTTGCCCAAGACCACAGCGAGCCGCCCAGTTACGGAATCCAACCCACTATCTAGTGATTGTGAGTGCACTTCCTATATCAACATGTCTATCATTTTGGCCACGTCGTCGCTTGCTACTCTGAACTTCGCCTTTGGGTGCTCAGAATATTCACGGGAACTATAGCTGAAATTAATGAGATTTTCACATCAATATATAGGTTTCCTGTCATAGCGTGTGATGGTAGAGAGAAAATATGGTAATGGCGGAATAGAAAAAAAAAGAGAAAAAGACGGGAGTAAAATAAAGAGATGTAGAAAAAGAAAGTAAGGAAAAGAAGAAAAGGGAACAGATGTTAAGAAATAAGGAGAAATAGAAGAAACAATGAATAAGAAACCGATAATAATACGACGAAATGAAGAGAAAATGTTGATTGGTAACGAAGAAGTAAGGGAACAAGGATTAGAATGGCCAAAGAATGCAATGGAAAGAATTCAATAGAAAAATATCAGATAAGCAGATAAATTAAGTTCGGAAATATTGATATTTAAAGGTAAAAACGGATGAAGAAATAAATCAAATTATCGACATGACTGTTAAAATACATAACAGCAATGGTGCTTATTTAAAGGAATGGTAAAATGAGGTGGGACTGACTGTGGTAAATGTGAATAAATGAATAAAATGAATAATATGCAATATATATCGTAATGCAAAATAATATAATATAATATAATATAATATAATATAATATAATATAATATTATATATATATATATATA
>NC_068993.1:13891212-13892127 GCF_001194135.2 Octopus bimaculoides
TATATATATATATATATATATATATGCATATATATATGTAAACTGCTCTTCAAAACTATAAAGCTGGATCATTGACCGCTCTATATGGCGAACTCTACTACCGCAATATTCATGAAACTCACCTCTTTATAGGAAATGGAATAGAAGAAGGCATTTCAAATTTATTGAAATCCAAAAATAAAGTAGATAATAATTCGAAACAACATACAGAGCCAAAAGCCTTCTGTTCAAAACTATAACACCAGTTTGAGTAATGTTGCAAAAAGTATGCAAAACAAAGAAATTATGATATATCTTAATGATATTCTTATTCAATACATCAGCAATAGTGTGTCTCACCACCACCTTTCTGGAATTACTTCAAAGGCACGCGATTTCATGCACCCAATCAGCTTCTGCAGCAGATCAATTGGAAGTTCTTTGGCCTTCTTGCCGTTTCAAGTCGGTCAACAGATGAATACTACTTACATTTGCTTTAAACAACAGAGGTAATGTATCCTCAGGAATTCTATACATGTTTGAGGTCGGGAAATCTTGCTGGACACGACATGAGTTCAACTCCAATTGCATGGATTGAGGGTTGCCTTTGTTTTATGAATAGGAACATTGTTCTGTTGAATAGCGAAATCGGTATCTGAAAGATGACAGGAGCATCGTGAGAGAGGCATGTCTCTCATGGCAGTTCGCTGCGTCTGCCTTTCCACTCTCTCTTTTGATGAGACGAAATGATCACCGGGAAAAGCATACTTCCACCAGCCTATTTAGAAGAGCTACGAAATGACACGCTGTATTTACACCTCTTTGTACACACTAAAAAAATTATCCACGAAAATAAAATGAATGGTTTTCTTACGGTTTAGAATATGCCTCCTAAGGCGTAACTGAAATGCTAACAAGATTGTGCGTCCCCTCTCT
>NC_068993.1:13892488-13893486 GCF_001194135.2 Octopus bimaculoides
ATATATATATATATATATATATAAGGTTGTTTCTCATGAAATGTCGCTTTTGTAATTACCTGTTATTACAATCATTTAAAGTTCAGTTATATATACCTTGCATTTAATCTTGACTGTTTTTTTCCCAAAAATATTGGTATACAAAATTCGTACCCACAGACCTTATGAAAATAGCAGCTAAACTATGTTGAGCGATTTTCTCGTATGAGTACAAATTGGGTCGTTCTGCTGCAGAAGCTCAACGGAATATCACGCGGGACATTGGTAATGGTTTTGTTGACATCAGAACTTTTCATAGAGGGTTCCAAAGCTCTCGTTGAGGAGATGGTAGCTTTGAAAATAAAACAAGGGGTAGGCCAAAATCAGGTATTCGGCATGAGGGATTAAATGCTTTGGTTGAACAAAATCCGAGAACATTGGTTCGTAAACGTTTATCAGAACTCCAAACATTTCACACAGCCATTTCTGGAAACATGTAAATAATTGGAAAAGTGAAGAAAATGGATAGGTGTGTTCCACATTCACTGAACAAGATTCAATAAAACAGACACATCGAGGTGTGCTCCTGCAATGCTTTCTCGACTGGAAAAGACCATTTTTGCATCTAATCATGACTTGTGATGAGAAATGGATACTCTTTGACAACAACAGGAGAACAAGACTATGATTAGAAGCAGGAGAGTCACCTAAACACCACCCAAACCCATAACTGCACCCTAAAACGTTAGTTGTCACTGTATGGTGGACTGCGAAGGGAGTTATTCATTATTCATTTTTGCAACAGGGAAAAATGGTAACAACAACATCGTATTGCCAGGAAATTGATTGAATGCATGAAAATTTGAAAAAAGAAGCAACTCAGACACTCCTCAAGCTACAGTCAAAAAGTTGTGAAGCTTGAATTATGAGATTTTGCATCATCCTCCCAATTCACCTGATATCTCTCCTACTGTTCATCACTTATTTAAGCATTTGGAGCTTAAATAAGACGTTTCATG
>NC_068993.1:13896597-13897806 GCF_001194135.2 Octopus bimaculoides
TGTGTGTGTGTGTGTGTGTGTGTGTGTGTGTGTGTATGTGTGTGTGTGTGTGTGTGTGTGTTTGTTCCCCCAACATCGCTCAACAATTGATGCTGGTGTGTTTACGTCCCCGTAACTTAGCGGTTCGTCAAATGAGTCGACATAATAAGTACTCGGCTTTCAAAGAATAAGTCATGGGGTTGATTTGTTTTGACTAAAGGCGCTGCTCCAGCATGGCTGCAGTCAAAATGACTGAAGCAAATATAAGAATAAAAGAGCGTATATATGATGTTTTAGATTTCTACAACTGCCAGAAACATCCATTTAACCCATTTCAAATGATACCTAATGTTCTTAAACAATATACGACATGATGACGAGAATTGATAATATATGTACAATGACAGACATCACTCAAATCTTTGATTTTTAAATATGAGCTAAACAATAAAACCGTAAAACAAATAACCTTAACGTTACAGGAACGGAAGTCGTATTTTACATTGTTTTTGTTGTACTATGCCTAGAGAGGAAATGCCATGTTTCTGAAAAGAGTATCTATACTATTGTTATTTTCGATCAGTTACTTCTTTTTGCCAAGCACCACAGTTATATGAGAATATTCCAGATGACACAACTCGCAATGTTGGTTACCTGGTATCCAAGGCAAAAATGTGACCGTGACTCTACGCATGTCTGTGGTAGATTTCACGGGCAGTAATTTTTGAGGATTAGAGGTAACACTTTATTGATAGTACGACATCAGAATTCTATAGTTATACATTAAAGAAAACGAACCGTGGTATTCGCTAAGTCAGTTGTATATTTTTTTATTGATTGTGAACGCACACACGTACGTGTGTGTGTGTGTATAATAATCATGGTTAACAAATGATCATACCTAATTTTAACCACAAATGAACTACACTTGATTTTGGAAGAACTATATGCCAGTAATATGAACAAAAAATATGCACTTACAAATTTACATGTCTCAACGAAATCATTTAAAGAAAATAAAAAAGAACACACAATGCCGTTTACCTTCGTTTCAATGGTGTGTAAGTGACGCAGATTCTATAATTTCCTCAGCAAAGGCGCCTCTACATTGTAAGTTCCAAGGGTAGCAATTTTTGTGGGAGGCTTGCAAGACAGCAAGTCAATTACATCATCTCGCATAGTTGAGTTGTAACTATTTTATCAACACTGAAGAGATAGAAAGAACAGTTG
>NC_068993.1:13898150-13901700 GCF_001194135.2 Octopus bimaculoides
TATATATATATATATATGCGTGTGTGTGTGTGTGTGTGTGTGTGTGTGTATCTATGTGCGTGTTTGTCGGTGTGTACGCATGTGTGTTTGCTTGTATTTGATGATTGGTTATTGGTTTTCATGTCCTCGTGATCTTTAAGTTTTAGATTATCTTCTAATGAGGCCAGTGTAAAATTTATCAATTATGTCCTACATGATGTAAGATGGTAAATAATAAAGCACTCACATATAATTAGTGTGATTTTGTAATTAATTTGTCAATTAGTATGCAAATCATCTTATGTCTGTAACATTCACAACTTTCGACAATTTCCCATATATTTTCATTAATACTGTCAAACTTAATTATCATAATAATATAATTATATATAATTAGTGCATTCTAAAGCAATCCTTTAGAACAAATATCGTGTTGAAATATTTAAAAAGACATGTATAATCATTAGCACTAATTATTTGAGTCGAGCTGGTTTAGTAAAAATCATTCGATCTAATATATTTGGAGTTCAAAACCTATAGTAGTTATCACTTTTAGGTTTCGTTCTTCAGAATTTATGCAATAAAATTAAGAAATCTGAAGCAATTCAATTGAGTGCTCCTAATTTTCTAGAATATTGCAAATACAATTTGTAATATGCTTGGCAAACTATATTGTTTCAAGTATATACTATTATGGTTGAGGTGAAATGCTTATAAATGGAGTAATGGATAAGTTTATGAAAAGAGTACTTATGGATAAATTTCGTTTCTCAGTTAAGGCCCTTCCTTTGCCAGTCTCCAGCAATCTGCAGTCAGATTTCTCGTTGTATCACATTTATCTCTGAACAAGGCTGTGTGATAAGAAGTTTGTTTCCCGTTGCTCCGTTGGTGGGAATTGTGTCAGTAGAGGCCCCTCCCAACACGATAGAAATGGAATTTTTGGTCCTTTTCCAAAAGGGAGGGGCGATGCATCATTGCACTAAAAGGATAATAAGGAAATGTCCGAAGAGAGAAATCCTCACCAGTAATAGACACCCTAAATGGCCTTCGCAGGTAGCTCAACCACCTCTCCCTTTCCTCATCTTCCTCTCCTTTATTCTCCCATTTATCCTCCCCTTCGTCCTCCTCCCCTTTCCTTCCCGCCCTCCTCCTCCTCCACCTCCTCCTTCTCCTCCTCCTCCTCCTCCTCCTCCTCTCCCTCAAGGTTATTGAAATATTATAAACATTATTCGACGTACGCTCACCAACACCATCATGGTATGAATGTCATCACACTCAGAATAATCATTGCGTCTGTCATCAAGATATATTACCTCGAGTACAATGGTAATGACGATTGGAATGCTGACGCTTATGATGGACCACGTGATGCCGACGATGGACATGATGCGTAATACACGTTGTTTTTGCTGTTGATAATGATGCTGCTGCTGCTGCTGATGGTGGTGGTGGTCATGATGATGATGATGATGATGATGATGATGATGATGATGACGTCGATGATGATGGGGAGGAGGAAAAGAAGGATGATGAAGAGGAGGAATGGGAGAACTTTCGCAACCAGCTTCAACATCCAGATTGTTAAGATCTTTCTTGAACAGCCCCATTGCTATGATTAGCGACATTAACAGTAACATCAAGAGAAAAGATACAAGAAAATTTCATCATATCAAACGGTAGTACCATCATCAACTAACTGAACGTTTTTTTTTCTTTCTAGATAATGTCACCTAATTATCTGTAACTTGTCAAATAATGATTCAAAATTTTGTAGAAATCTCAATTCATTTTTCTTATTGTTAATGTGAATAATTTGAAATTATATTCAATAGCCTTCAAATTTCCAAAGTATAAACACAAATTATTGCATTTATTTAAATTTAATAAAGCTTCATATTTGTTTCGTTCTGCAACGATTCATATAAGCATTACAAATTATTTGCTGCCGTTTAACAATCATATCCGTGATATTTGTTTTATTACAAATCTGCAACAGCCATTTCCTCACACAATACAGTTATGCTTTAGTTTTAATTTTCAGAAATATTTTATATTGTATGTTTAGCATTGTTCTCCAATCGAAATTACATGATGGAAAAGTTTTTCAAATATATATATATATATATATATATATATATATGCAGAATTATTTTCCGGCTTGCTGATTGATTCGATAATGCCTAAATTTGGTTTTCCAAATAAGTTTTCTCGAATTATATATGCTATTACGGTTTAATATAAATAATTTACACGTGAAAATGTTTTCATCTTATATAAAGCAATCTTTTAGCATATGTAGTTGGAAGCAGTTATCTAACTTAATTGCTTGCTCAATTTCTCTTCTATTGCTATTTAGGAATTGTTCTGTATGTTTTCTTTCTACATAATTTTGCAATTTTCTTTTCCCTAATACCTTAATTATCATTACAACATTAGTTTTGTTCTGTCTTACAATAGTCAGACTCTTTTATATTTCTCATACTTGTGGCATCACTGATAACATAAATCCTTTTCTTAGTATTTATAGTTTACAGATAGTTCCATGAGCTGTCATATTTTATTCGAATTTTCTAATATTATATCAAACCTGTCACTATTTATTCTTGGAAATACCTTATAACTTGTTTGATATTAAGTGATACTTTTAAACTACTGTCCATATGTAGCCTGATTCTTCGATTTAACCCCTCTTCATTTTCTTATAATACATAACTACAGATTATAATTGAAAGAACTGTATTACATGGAATGGCTATTTTTGTTCGAAAACGTAATTTAACTTATGCTAGTTATTATACTTAGGCATCTGTGAAAGACTTCTCTAAATAAATTTTAACTTGTGTTTGTATATTCCTTATTATGAAAGTGCTTCGGCGTATGCACCGTTAAGATTTAAATAAAGAAGACGTTGTCTATCATGAGTTACGATGAATTTATTAGTCACTTACAGAGAGAGAGATTATGTAATTCATTTACGAATCATAATCACTGTAGTAGTCCATAACGATGTGTTCGTTTACATGGATCACATATTAGGGATATAATCCAAGTTGCGTGATTCATATTAATAAATGATATCGGGTATACTTATTCAACACGTTTCTTCTTAATGTTAAGAACAAATTCAACAATGCATATACTTACAAAATTCTACATTAGCACAAAACATTTATACACAAAAGATATGAACATCTATTAAAAATTCTTCCACGTACATGTATTGAAAGTGTTAGATGACAAACATATTAGACAGAACATTGCTAGAAAAGGCAATCACGTCCACAAACAAACATGCAAAAGAAATGTGTGTGTGCGTGTGTGTGTGTGTGTATGTGTTCTTGTATTCTTTTACTTGTTTCAGTTACTTGAGAGTGGCTATGCTGGGGCACAGACCTGAAGGATTTTAGTCGAACAAATTGACCCCAGGACATTTTTTAATACATGGTACTTATCAGTCTCTTTTGCTGTTCTACTAACTTACAGGGATCTACACATACCAACACTGGTTGTCAAGCGGTGGGCAGGACAAACAAAGACACATATCCCGCCACATGTATATACAAGAATATGT
>NC_068993.1:13901947-13908359 GCF_001194135.2 Octopus bimaculoides
ATATATATATATATATATATATATATATATATATATAGATAGATAGATAGATAGATAGATACACAAACACACAAACACACACACTTATATATATATACACAAGTTTCTTTTCAGTTTCCGTCTAACCAATCCACTCACAAGCATTTGGTCGGCCCGAGGCAATAGTAAAAGACACTTGCACAAAGTGCCATTACGTGGGACATAATCTAAAACCATGTTGAGAAGCAAGCTTCTTGCTACACAGCCAGGCGTTGGCCTATAAATATATGCGTTCATGAACAATAACACTAGTGCAGAAGTATGACGAAAGTTTACAACATTTAAAAATATAAAACATGCAAAAAGATTATATATGGCATACAATGCAAATATTTATACTCAACACGTAAACTGTATTCAGATATTTATTTAGCCGTGCTTTAAAGAATTAGGCTCACTCACACAAGCATACATACAAACACTAACGTATTATTATTTGTTTTTATAATGTTTTATATAGAAACAGTGAAACGATACTTGTAGGATCACTTATAACATGTAAGTAGATTATTGAATTTATTTGTTCAACGAAGTTGTTGATAGCGATGGCTTCGAAGTTTCGTTGCTCGTTGGCTTCGTCAGACTGTCTGAAGTAGACAACGATTATGTATATCATATATCTAGCGCTCTCTCATTTCTTTATCTGTCTCTTTCACTGTCTCAATCACTCTCTCTGTCTATCTCTCTCACTCTCTATGTATTTCTATCTGTTATTTATATATGCATATATGTATATATGTATAAATTCACTAACACATATACACACGCACACACACACAAACTCACATATATACGCGTGTAGAGCAAGAGGGAGAAATACATAGAGAGGGAGAGAAAGATAGTTAGTGTGTGTGAGTGAGAGGGAGAGAGAGAGAATGAAACGAATACAAGAATAGAACTGCCTGATTTTGATGTACAGAATATATATACGTATGCACATATAACTAGAGAGAAAGCAAAGACTGAATTTTTTCAGGAGCCAAATATTCAAGTTGTTTCGCTTCTTGTTTCTTTCTGTGTTCCTTTCTGTGGAAGAGCGTAGCCTCGAAACATGAAAGACTTTTTCACATCCCGAGCGTTATACTAATACACCAGTTCGTTGTCTACACCACTTCTCTTCGTCTTTTGCTTTTTTGTGAATTCTCCCTATATATATATATATATATATATATTAATGGGAACATTATATCATTTGAAAAACAGTTTTGATCCACCTTCATGATTTTATTACTCTTGCTTTCAATAAGAATTTAAACTGAATTTACTACAACATTATCTTTCTACAAGGACGCCAAAAACTACAGAAAAAAACCCCGCTAAAACCAAAAAAACTAACGAAGAAAACACAACTTGACGCTACGATAAATTTTCTAGAATTTTGTAACGGATAGCATCGTTACAATGAATTTACTCTGAATTTCTTCAATAATTCCCATTTTAGATATTAGTTTGGAATATTAGGTGGGAAGGTAGAAATTAATTATAGCGCTAAACCGATTGCACTCATACGTCACTGTAATAACGTTACCTTTACGCGGAACCCTTCAATTAGAAAGAAAGCCCTACCAGAAGCAGATATTGTATGATATATAAATTTACTCTCATTTAGATTGCAACTTATTTGGAGGTAATTCGAATTCACGATACAATATTTAACGTGGAAGAAACTGTTTATCTCGATCCCTTGCAAAATAACTGGTAATTTCTGATATTTGATATAAGAGATTATTATCCATCCATTACGGAACATTTGATAATAAATGCCATAAATGTTTACAGCATTAATCAATTCCTATATAGTTTGCAACGCATTTAAATCCATATTGCTCTTTGGTTGGGAGCTTAAGATTCGGTGATAATCGGTCAACTCACGGGTCTCTATCCCCTAACACATTTAAAATTAAAAATTATTCTTAGAACGCTTTCAGCAATAATTGTGCTCTCGAATCAAACACTTCAACAAATACAGAGGTATTGAAAACAACTTAACAAATTTGATGAAGGATGCTCTCGAGTTTAACATTCTTTGTTTGCCTCCGTTACCCGCTGGAGGTGTTTGTTCAACCATATCTGCCAACGTTATGAAGTAACACCGAGCCCCCAGAAACAGCTGTCGGACGTGTAACAACTCTTCCCATCTAATTCTCTGATTCTATGTAATGTGAGTAAGTTTGCTCTCCTTATCTCTCATTCTATGTATGTGCGTGAGTGTGTTTGTGCATGTGTGTGTGTGTGTGTATGTGTGCGCGCGTATGTGCGGTGTGTGTGTATGTGGCATCGCGCGCGTGCGTGTGTATACATGATTGTTTATCATCTGAAAATTATGAGTCTGCCTTCCCTATTTTTACATGCCTACACGGATGTATATGTTATACATTAAACCTAGTGTCCATAACTGTTCACTTGCATTCCTTTATGCCCACTCTTTCTCTTCCAGACCTTATCTTTAGAGAAGATATCAGAATGTCAGCTCAAATCATTTCAGAACCACAGAATGTCTTCTCTATAGAGATTCTTACGATCTCATCTGTTGATTATCTCTCTGTCTGGCTGTCTGTCTGTCTATTTCACTGTCACTGTTGATATATCCGGTCATCCCATAAGTTCTGTCCGAATTTTGAGTAAAGAAAACAAGTGATAGCAGTACAATTTCAAGTACGGTTTTATCCCCGAATTCTATTACAGCCTGATAATCGCGCATTCGTCTTCATAACCTTCCCAAACAGAGAAAAATCCATTTTACGTTACACGAGGGGTCGCTGAAAAATTCCTGGCTTTTAGGGTATCGAGACAGATCTGGTTGGAGGCCCAACCTTCCGAGGTCTTTTACAGCAATTGCAAAATCTGAATAACTGCAGCAATGAGTGTGTGAATTTGAGAGAGAAATGCATTGGATAAAATCTCAATTTACTCATCCACGTGTATTTACTTTTACCTAGAGCCAGGAAATTTTCACCGCTCCCTCGTGTATTTTTGTAATACATTAGATAATCATCATATAATCAAAAGTACAATAATTTTTCTCCAACATCTTTCGCATATTTATGTATATTTTTGTTTATCTTTCCAGAAAAAATTTTTTTTTCATAAATGGGAAGTATATATAAAACTGCATCAAGAGTCTACTTGAAACAATACGTTTTAATATACATATGGCAATTCTTGCGACTATCACCAAAGTAACCTCGGTTTTATATCTACAAAATACTTTCAGAAGTACGTATTGCTAAAAACTTTTTTTTCGCAATGCAAAACCTTATAAAGAATGCAATAGAATACTTTTTGTTAATCAACCCAAATCATTTCCATTATATAATTTTCCTAACAATGCAGTAAATCTATTTTGCACAATTCAAATTAGCAAAAATCCACCCCCACCTCAAAAAATGACGTCAGTCTAATGATGTCTCAAAATAATTAATCAATAACTTTTGCTGTGTTTGATATATTCAATTATTTAATTTCTTGGTCAAATGCCGAAAACATCTTACACAACAATAAGTTGTTTCCATTAGAATCAATGACTAACAAGAACATGAAATATTAAATGTTCTCCATTAAAGATTAGTGCGTATGTTTTCTAATAATCTGATTGTTTTTAAGATGCAACTAAGGCTCTTTAGTCAAAGCACCACTAGAATATAACTTCTCTTATATAAAATATATTCATATATTCAAAATATAACTCTATACAGAAACAAGCACGACTATTTCTTTTTATATTAATCATTCCAGAGATGAGGCAGAATACCACACTAAAGACAGTATTCAATAATTAACTATACAACATGCATTATACTATGAAGGAGGACAAAACCGTTTTAAAGGAAAAATCAGAGACAGAAAGAGTTACATGAGTTATTGGAATTTCAGGCATTGCTGGTCTTGAGAAACAGCGTCGTATATATAAGACATTGATATGGTATCAAGTCCACATGTAGGCATAATCAAAAGCACATTTTCACTCAAGTACACTCTTATACATTTATACATACTCGTCTTCTCACACACGTACACATATATATGCGCGCACGCGCGAACACACACACACTTTTCAATCAGGTACGAAACGCGCATATTCTATATTGTACAAAACACTAATTCCAAAGTAATGGTATAATAGTAGAAGATAAATAAGTAGTTAATTAAACATAAGGGATTATAATGACAATTATTTGTCACAAAATCTAGAGCTTATTACATTCAGAGATAAATACAGTCTGTATTTATCTTTCTGTATTATACAGAAACAATATTTACACATTTATAGTGCTTCAAACTAAGTCGATCTACGACACTAACACATATGCCAGTTAACATTTTTTCACTAATATAGGGCCGTGAACTTGCAGAATCGTTACTGCGCCGGGAAAATGCTTAGAGGCATTTCTCCCGACAATACGATTGGAATTAAAATGCCACCGTGGTCGACTTTGCCTCTAAAAACATTAGGGTCGGTAAGATACGTACAAGGTGTAATGATAGACTTAACCTTTCACCTGAAATCAATGTTCTGCTGCCAGAATTTGAAACCGATATGATTTCACAACATTTGCAACAACATAAATTGTAAATAGAAACAATGATTTAAAAGAAATCGGACAAATATACAAATAAAACGAAATTGAAGCGATAAGGTAAACGAGATAAGGTAAAATAAGACCGAAATGTAGTAAGGACACATTTGAAATAAACTGATAGTAATATTCAAGCACTAGATTATAAGATAAGGTTAAATTATGAGTGTAAATTATATGGGTAGATTCTAAGCTAAGGGTAATATTTAAGTACTAGATTTTAAGCTGAGGGTAACCATAAAGTTATAAAGAGGACTAACAGAATTAAACTGCCAATGTAAAACAGATTTAAACAAATATTTATAGTTAGTTGCTATTTTGAGACATAAATGTATACAGCAACCTAAGACCCAAACCTGAAAGTTCCTGAATGTAATACTAAACTGCAGGTCGAAATAACTCAGTTATGCTGGGATTAGATAAAATAATTAAGGTAAACATAGTTAAAAAGGAATACAAATCTATGAAATATAAAGATGGGTGTTATAGCACCAATGGCGCGGCATACTTATAAGTGTTTCTGTGTTTCTCTGTTAAAGTAGTGTTACTCAAATGTGCGGATGAAGGTACTACCTTGATTTTTAGTATTGTGTAGGAATGACATGCAGTACAAATGCATGCAATTTATTGTTTCATCCTCTCTTTCGTCCGTATTATTCAGTTTGTACTTAATTCTTTCATAGTATTGTGATATATGAATACGTTTTTATCTTTATACAACTATGAGTTGAACACAATGGACCATACAGTTTTCTATTTGTGGGTAAGCATCCAAAGGAAGGTAGTTCAAGTTAACTTTATTTTCATCTATAGATACACTCACACACACATACACACGCATACACACAAACTCTCACACACACATACACACACATGTATGTATGCATGTATATATTAATTTATGAATGTATTTATGCGTGCATGAGTGTATATCGCACTGTTTATGAAAGCGGATAAGTTATTCTACAGTATATCTTGTTGGATTACAACCACTTGTATACACGTATATATGTAAAGCAATATGGAACTATGAGTTCCATATTGCTCTACATAATTCACCAAATGTTATATTTAGACATTGATAAAGACACTAACACAAACACACGCATCTACACATACACCCTCTTGTTTCAGTTATTTCACTGTGACCATGCTGGAGCACCACTTATATCCTGGAGCACTATATATGTGTATGTATGTATGTATGTATGTATGTATATATGTGTGTATGTATATACATGTGTGACTATCACAGGATCCGTATGTACAATTTCTATATTGGAACATTTATACAAGTGGCTGCAAGACGAACATAAACACAATGTCGAGCAATTTTTCAGCTGTTAAAATGAGGACATCCTATATATTTACAATGTGTGAATGATTTTCTAAAAATTATCTCCTGTGAGGGTGGAACGTATTTTTAAACTGTATGATGTATTCATATTTAAAGAGGAAAATGATGACACATGTAAATATTATAAAATAGAATTTTTAACCCATCATTAAACACATTCTTACAGCGAGCAAAATAGTATTGTCGCTGACGCTTTAGATATTTTGTGTTTTGTTACTTGTTCTGTCGAGAAAACGAAAATGAGTGCTTGTCTGTCTGAAATACATACTGAAATAATTACAGAATGTATCTGATTCGTTTCTTTATTAATCTATACGTTGAGAAGGAGCATTAGTTAGTACTGTTTAACTGATGTTTGGCCTATTTTATATACATACACTCGTACTTACGTACGTGCATACATACATATAAATATAAATAAATATATATATATATATAT
>NC_068993.1:13908689-13912310 GCF_001194135.2 Octopus bimaculoides
TATTAATGTATATGTGTATGTGAGTGCGTGTGCCCGTGTGTGTTTGTTCATGTTATTGTGTATATACATATATACGGAAGTATATATGTATACATTTATTACTATTATTATATATAGTATATATATATATATATATATATGTATATATATATATATATATATACATATATATATATATATATATATGTGTGTGTGTGTGTGTGTGTGTGTGTGTGTGTGAGTGTTTGTGTGTGTACGTGTGTGTGCGCGCGCGCGTGTGTGCGTGTGTGTGGATTTATAAGTGTGTGTGCATGTGTGCGTGTGTGTGTGTATGTCTATAGATATGTGCTAATGTTATACATACATAAATGGATATTATGCATATACATTGAATCCGTGGATATCATTTTACGTCCGAATGACTCATTCATCAAACAGTCATGAAGAAAAATCTCTGTTTGTGTAGAATGGAAAATGTATAATGAAATGAGGGTGTTGCAGAGTGATATACGTTAAATCAAATGAGAATAACAACACTTCGAATAAAAAGATTAAAAAAAAAAAACCTACTGTAGCACAAGAGTATGTGAAGAGGAATGTTATATAAAATATTCAAGATCTTGAATATAAATCTGATTTTCCTGAGTAATCGTCTATTGCATATATCTTTGGTCTTCTGTCTTTAGTATCTTTCGATACGTTGGTTATTGGCCAAATCCAGAAAATCATGTACTTTTTTATACCATTATTTTTCTTTACTGAAATATATACTGTATTGTATTGACTTATGGATTTTTTAGCTATACTTTCTTATCCGTCTTAAATAATGATTCAATGATTTTTTTTATAATTTTAATATTTCGTAATATCACGGATGTAAACAAACTAAGATAGCTTTAACCTTTATGTTGATCCGGCTTGAATGTGAGATTCCCATGAATATTTTACCTCCAAATTTTACCACTTCTGAATATGCAAAATCCTATTTTCGGCATCAATAAAATATTTAATTTTAATTTAATTAGGTTTTCATCGTGTAAACCCATTTCAATTATACGCAGGACACTTAAGTGAGTATAATTGCACATATGTCACCTTAAGTACTTATAAATTTAACTTTGTATATCATACGTTTTGAATATCATACATTTTTACTTGTTTCAGTCAATGGGCTACAGTTTGGAAGCTGTATTTCTTTACAGGTTTTGTTAAACAAATCAACTTCAGTATTTATTTCAAGTATAATACTTATTCTATTGAAACTATTTCCGAACCACTAAGTTATGAGGACATAAGCAATCCAACATTGATTGGTGAGAGGTGGAGTACATACGAACACAAATAGAATAATACGCACCAACGTACACACGCGCACACACCCCTCATATAGATACGTATATGCACACGATGGGCTTTTAATCAGTTCCGTCTACGAAGTGCATTGCAAAGTCATTGGTCGTCTCAGGGACATAGTACGAAACTCTTGACCAGTATGCCGCATTGTGAGAAAACCGGAAATCATGTGGTTGCAAAGAAAATTTATTAACCGTACATCAACACCTGCGCCTAATTTGATAAAATGTTAGCACTGAATTCAATTCAGTCCATTGTAACTGTATGTAAAAACTTGTGGCTTTGAGAAGAAACTTGATCTTTATGGCATTTTTTATAATTGTGGGGGTTCAAATATCTACTTATTGCACTTTCCAAAAGTGGAAACATTTGTCCATTTATTTCATATTAGATATTTTCATTAGGAATTAGATTTTATATTTACGTAAAATTTCTTCCAAATTATGCAAACGCTGTGAAATGAAGCGGGCACGTTCTTGTCTTTCCTTTTAAACACGATATTTTATTTAAGTCTTAATTTACAACATCCGTAAGAAACAGTAGTCCACTCTGTTACTGCTCTTAAGTTAATAAACCAATGAGTCACGTTCGTATAAACACGTTGGTGCTGCTCTGTTTCCCAAACCAAAATGTTTAACACTCAAACGCCCATATACTTTCTGTAAATAAAATTTGCTTCAAGGTGCTATGAAACCCGAACTGAGATCAGCTGAAGCAGTGGAAAACTGACAAGCGTTTCATTGGTTTGTGGTTCTCAGTTAAACACATTTTGTGTGAAAATATTCACGTGGGAGTCTCTATTTCAAAGATTCAACACATCTATAACCACAACTAATCATTGATTTGTTGGAATTCTGACACATGAAATACTATACTTCTTATATCTTTTCCTTCGGTCTCTTTCTTTTGTGTCTGATCGTATACACATATACACACAGAGACATACTTATTCATGCATACACATATGTATACAACAAAAAATAGGTGATGTACGTCTATCTAACTATCTATCTATCTATCTATCTATCTATCTATCTATCTATCTATCTATCTATCTATCTATCTATCTAGCTAGCTAGCTAGCTAGCTAGCTAGCTATCTAATTTATCTATCTATTTATCTATATTTCTATCTGTCTGTCTGTCTGTCTGTCTGTCTGTCTGTCTATCTATCTATCCATCTATCTATCTATCTATCTATCTAAATCAGTTATTCACTACTTCCTCTATACAATGTCAGTAGCGTTAAATCTAGACAAAGAGATAGCTTATACGATGGATTTTGCGGTCAACCTGCTAGAAATAGTGGTTAAATTACCACTTTCAATCTCATCTAACCGAGTGAATATAAACAAAAGTAAGCACGAGATGGATAATTTTCTATGATTTCCGTTATCTAGTTAAAAGTGAGGGTAGTCATGGCTACATTGTCCATTTATAGGCCTGCTCGATTAAGAATTGACCAAAAGCTACTAAAATGTGACAATAATTACATTAAGTTATAATAACTTTCCTGCAGATGTTCTTTGTTATTCGACCAGAAACAATATACAATGTTCCGCATCCATGATTTTTCTGTAATGGTGACCTTTCATTTGACATTTTGGCATATTCTTTATCCTTGTACTTTATTGTGTAATTTTATTGAGGAATAAATTTGGCATCTATCATTATATATAAATCGAAATAACTGTTTGTGATATTTCTTGTAGAACGAAATTGGTCATTGATCATGTGACCAGTTCGAACTAAATGTATCTTGACACATTTTTTCTATACAGTTTTGTGTCAGATATGAGAGAAAACGTATACATTTCCTCTCTTAAAACTGGGAGAGTGAAACAGAGTGAACCAGAGAGAAAGAGAGTGAAAGAGAGAGAAAGAGAGTAAGAGAGGGAGGCGGGGGAGAAACACAGTATGCCTTCACCATCAATTTATGGATATATTTATTGTAGTTTATCATTGGTGATCAGGTTGTAAACTTCACAGGAACAAGAGGCCAAACCAATAAATTGTTCTAAACTTTGATTTTTAATATCAAGACAAAATGGGGGAAAACCTGAGAAGGAAAAAAAAAAAAACAACAACTATATTTTAGAATATTTCGATTGAGTTATTACTCGAATATTCATCCTCTGATCTATACATACATTTGAATAAAGGATCAAATGTTAACATAACGAAATAAAAATAAAAGAATGGTAAGCATTTGAAATATGGGAATACATTTGTTTAATCAACTGTTAATGTTTTGAAAGCTGATATATTTGGTCAGATTGACCTTTTGCAG
>NC_068993.1:13913764-13923965 GCF_001194135.2 Octopus bimaculoides
ATATATATGAGGCGCGGGAGTGGCTGTGTGGTAAGTAGCTTGCTTACCAACCACATGGTTCTGGGTTCAGTCCCACTGCGTGGCACCTTGGGCAAGTGTCTTCTACTATAGCCTCGAGCCGACCAAAGCCTTGTGAGTGGATTTGGTAGACGGAAACTGAAAGAAGCCCGTCGTATATATGTATATATATATATATATATGTGTATGTGTGTGTGTGTGTATATGTTTGTGTGTTTCCCCCCACCATCGCTTGACAAACGATGCTGGTGTGTTTACGTCCCCGTAACCTAGCGGTTCGGCAAAAGAGTACGATAGATTAAGTACTAGGCTTCCAAAGAATAAGTCCCCAGGTCGATTTACTCGACTAAAGGCGGTGCTCCAGCATGGCCACAGTCAAATGACTGAAACAAGTAAAAGAGTAAAAGAATAAACAGAGTATGAGTGTATAGATACACATTTATATATATATATATATATATACATGAATATACATACACACACACACATACATATATATATACATACATATTCACAGTAATCTTTTCGGAAACGGTAAATTTCGAAAAAGTGAAAAACTATAAATAAAGCGTTTATATATTAGATTAAAAGACGCTTTCGATAGTAAGTATCGAAGTTGGCCCCGTCGTGTTATATTCAAAATAAAACGATGGTATTTTGAGTACTCTCCTTGTCTTCGACTTGTAAGGAAATGTTTACACTGAGAAATATATGTACACTTATAATACCAACGAAGTGATAGATTGTAATTGCTCTAAGATTGTTACTATACTAAGAAAAATCATCAAAAATTAAGTAGTTTCGTTCAAGTATGTTTATACATCAATTTAAAATAAAATAAAATCAATGTTTCTTAATGGCGTTTACGTCTGTATATACGTATTTATATATATGCGTATGTGTGTGTATATATATATGTATGTATGTATGTATGTATGTATGTATGTATATATATGTATATATATATGTATATGTGTGTGTGTTTATGGGGTTGGGTTGTGTGTCTGTATAATCTATATTTTTTGTCTCCATTATCATGTGACGAATTATGTGGAAGATTTCTAAACTTTGGCGCCTTAAGGAAAAGAGTAATAATAGAGTGTATTATTGTAAATAAAGACAAATATGTGTTTAGTGTTTAGAGTCGATACTGAAATAAACAAATAATCAAACTAAAACATACAGAGTTGGAGATTTAAACGAAGTTTTAAGTAGAATCAAGAAATAATGAATTTTGCTTCTTTTTAAACATTGATTGATTTTAAAAGAAAGGAATCACAGACCATAAATTGCGAAAATCAAATAAAGTGCATTTTATTTCTGAATTTTAGATATTGTAGATTACAGACACAACATGAATATATTTTGTCGGGTTTTCAATATTAGTATTCACGAATACAATGCACTACATAACAATCTAATACACTACATAGGAATATTCCTTGTGTATACTAAAGGCTATAGTCTTATATAGAACCCTTCTAAAAATCCCCATTAAGCAGCTAAAATACGATCTGTCAAAATCTTGTTTAGCTTTAGGAAAGATATCAAAGGCATAATTCTTTTTAACGTGGATAACTTGGTACACGAAGATAGTTGACAGCGTACAAATTGAAAGCTGTAAATTAGTAATGATGACGTAGGTGATTTACTGTAATTCAATGATACAGTTTGTCGAAAATGACACATCCACTACTGTATCATTTTATAAAATAATTGTTTAATCAAAAAATGTCATCCTTAAACCATCAGCTATATATTTAACAAACAATACCTCATAATTTAAAGATCGAATGCATTTGTAGAATACTAAAATTAAACTAATATCGTTGCAATGTAATAGTGTTCATGAAACTCATTCAAATTAAAGAGGAATTAAAATAAAGTGATTATATCTGGAAAAACATTTACGAATAATATTAATTGGTGAATTTATTCATTTGGCATTTCTTGTTATTTTTCAACAGCCGTGAATTTTGAAACGATGCGAAATCAAGAACCGTTGTTTAAGAGTAAAAAGACAATGCCTGAATTTGAAAACAATCGATACTCTATTGAACAATGAGAGTGGTAGTATAAGTAAATTTCCTCGAGAGGAAAATGAATTTTAAAAATTAGTGGAAAATTTCCTTCGGACGTATAGGTTTCTGCGGGCTGTAATCGGAAGCCCTGAATTTGTTCTCAACGGAAAATTATAAATTAACATGTTCAGAACTGGATTTAAAAGGATTTGGGAAGATATACCTCTATGTCAAGATCATCTAATCATTATGGTATTTAAAATCATTGCAATTGGGTATTGCTCAAGAGTCTCTCCTGTTTGAACGCCATGTAAGGTTGCGGCTGACATATATAACAAAATGAACATATGTTAGCTGCGAAAAAATCCTGCACTGTAAATCATGTAGAAAGCTAGCCCCTAATAATGACATCTACAAGTCGGTAAGGTATGTCTCGTGGTAAGTTTGAGTCACTGCCGTAGGTTGTTTCAAAACAGAACAGTATTTAGACAGCATTAACTCCACGGATTTGAACACAGGAATTATGTTTCCTTATATTGACCTAATCATGGGTTGTTAAAGAAATATATATTATACTCTGTATCAGAGTAGTTTTAACTGGTCAAACAACAAAAACTAAAAAAAACCGTTTTCCGTTTCATAGAATGTATTCACATTATATTTCACACTATATATATCTTATATTCTGTTTTCTTTCAATTACACACACACACACACACACACACACACACACACACACACACGCGCGCACACACACACACGCACACACACAAGACACAAACACAAATTAACACGCCACGCGCATATGTATCTGCCTGTGTGCGTGTTTGTATGTGTTTATTTTGTATTCATAAAATATATGGATTATAGAGCATATATGGAGCTTTTGTCAATAATTCTCAAAATTTACACACACATCCACGTAATTATCTTGTGTGTGAGTGTATAAAAATACCAATACGAACTTCGTATATACGTTCAAACAGAAAAAAAGAATCACACACGTTTATACACATACAGAAATGCATGAAGGGATGCTTATACTTTATTTATACGCGAAATCCGGAATATTTGAAGTTGAAAATGCGATATATACGAACATACATACACACACATAAGAAAAAATATATCGAATAATTATATGTGCTTCAGTTTATGTAAATGTGAGCTTTTCTGATTGTGCCTCTGTTTATGTAAATGTGTGCTCATGGGCATGTGTATGCGATGTATGCGATGTATATATTTCTGTGGTTGTATAAACTATATCGCAATACAGGATCAAATCAATAAAAATATTCTTCAGAAGGAAAAAAAAAATAATGACAAACATCAATATAAATATAAAGTAAAGATAGGATTTTTCTTCCCCCAGTTCTCACTCCAACCCCCAATTCTCAGTCTTATACATCACTGATTTAGAGTATTTAAAAATAATATTGACGAGCAAAATTTCTCAATATATCAACATCAACTGACTGTTGCAATGATTTGAAGTGGGGAGTGTTGGTTTAGCTTGTGGATATAGTAGCTCTTTTATAACGTTGGTGACCGTAAACGTAGAACGTTTACTATAGGTTTAATGTAGTATACATTATGAGTCTTATCATTTTATTCACGTGAAAATCTTGCAAAATGCTGATCACTGAAGTGTGCTTAAGATTTCTGCTTATACTTCGTTCTTTCATTTGTATTCACCCCTCCTTTTCTCATGTTATAATGCGTATACCTACATATACACACACATGAACGGCACACAAGCACACACATACATATATACATTAATAGTATTATATATATATATATATATATATATATATATATATATATATATATATATATATATATGCATGTTTATATATATACGGTCACTCAAACACACTCGTGTTCTCTCACGTATATTGTGTGTGTGTATGTATGTATATATATATATATATATATATACACAGACACATACACGCATATATATTCATAGATATACACAAAGATATACACATACAAACATACGAATATACATACATACATGTTTACATCTCGGTCGATGCATGTGAGCTTTTATTTATATTTAAAGATATGTGCGTTGTACGCGAGAGTACATGGTGCGTGCATATGTGTTCACCGGACTCTAACATTTGAGATATCCAAATAAATGATCTTGGGAGTATAGAATTGTCTGCTATGGTATCGGAATGTTGAGATATTTGTGCTTTTTATATTTTGTATTTTTACGCGTCTTATTGCTTTTCCCTGTCATTTTTTTTTTTTATTCCTTCTTGGTCTGGATAAATCGGTCTGGAAAAAGTGGGACGTGATATGGCTGTTTGCATGTGAACCTAGTGATATTTTTTTAACGCTTTTGTTATACTGTTTCAAACAATTTTGCAATGGTCAGAGGAAATACTGATATTTATCCTAATATCATCAATATAAACGTATCGAAATGACGCTAAATTTTATCAAATACTTAGAAATATGACCGCTGCATCCATCATTTCCTGCAGGCGAAATAAAATATTTTGTTGAATGTTTTATGAAACCAGTTTGTATTTCACATGTTTATCTTTTATTTTTTTCGTATCCATTTGTTTATATTTTGTATGCTTTATCACAGACTGATTCATTGTTGTTGTTATTGATATTATTACAATTATTGTTATTATTGTTACCACCACCACCACTGCCACTATCATCATCATCATCATCATCATCATCATCATCACTATTATTATAATTTGTTTTGGCGCATAAATATTTTTTTCGAGATAATATGGCGAACATTTGGGGTTTGCTTCGATTTATTTGATGATGAGCAAAAGTGTGTTGTTTTTTTTTTTTGGTGGGGTTGTGGTGATGGTAGTGGCGGAAAACTTAAGGAGACATGTTTTCTGGAACTTTTGTACGTCTACCTCCTTAACGGAGAGTGAAGAAATATCTGTTGCATATTGGACTGTTTGGATACATGGTGAACATTATGAAGAGATTAAAATAAGAGAAAGATAAACACCAAATATGACAACGGATAACTGAGCAGAAAAAATTACAAAGATACACATTATCGCTGTTGAAACCTGAATGGCAATATACATTAATAAATGAACATATATATGCAAACCTACTCTTGGCATACACAGGCGTTGACATACACATGCGGCAAAAACTTGAATTTTAAAGTCTATGTAATGTATAAAGTGTTTGCTAGCGTTACAAGCTGAAGAAAAGCGTTGACGGTAAATGTGATCGACGAAAAGAATATCGGAGAGCTGTTTTATATGAGTCGTTACTCTTTGACGAATACGATATTTCTCTGTCTTGTGAAATGAATAAATAATAAGTAACTAATAAATAAATAAGTAGAAAGTAGTTGCGGCATATTTAGCCACCAAAGAGTATTAAAAAATATCGGGGCAATTGAGCTACCGCGTCTTCCATCAACCGAAAGTCGGTACATAAAAGAGCTTATTTTTTCTCTAAGGCTGAGCAAATGCAGAGAAGACAAAATTCGCGCACGATGTAGGTGTCTTATCTATACTCAGGTGGTACATATTATATGACGAGAAAACACAAGGACCAGATATAAGGCTATTAATAGAGTTATTACCCCTTAACTCGTCATCAGTATGAGAAGGTGGCGAACGTCAAATAACAATATCTTGTTGGGTGTATAGGCATGTAAATTCTGGGAAGTTATGTCGAGATATATTCCGATTCCGCGTCAAAATGCCACTCGTTGCGAATGGAGATACAGCAGAAGGACATGAAACATTCGTACAAGTCCCTGTTAGAAGTAAATTTCTTCTCCAGAGATGGGCTGGAAAACAGGAAAACAAGCAGCGGTTCATAATTTACAACAATAGCAAGGCCTGGAATATGCCTTTCCCCTCATTATCAAGGGCCGTAGTATAGAGGAAAGTTGACACCAGGTGACCGGACTTTGTACTATCAGTAAATACTACCGGTAAACCTGCAACAATGTGTAGGAAATCTAATTTTAAGAAGAATGTCTATCCGGCGAAAATGGCTTCCAAAGGCGTCACAAAAAGGCGATAACAACAAGCTGTAGAATGGGCTCCGATTGCAAACGCATATGATTCTAGATGAAAATCTCGCCTCAACACGAGAACCATGAGATTACTAGCTGCGTGAATTGACAAATAAAACTTGATAGATTAAGTAATCGACATGTATTATGCAGGATATGGGATGTGATTTATTTTAAGATCCTGAAACGAGAAATTACAAATAATATTAAAATAAGCATCAATCGAATTTCATACCAAACGTTGCTGGATTCTATTCTAATGTAACAGAAGCAATGACTAAAGAATTATTTCAGGAGTACTTGCTGAATATGACTGTTGGGAAGACTCATAGGTCTGTATTATTTGGTTGCTTCATTAAAGTTTTCTTTATATTATTTTTTTTTCATATAACAAAAACACCGTAATCTGAAAGTTTATCTATCTATCTATCTATCTATCTATCTATCTACCATTACTACTACTACTACTACTACTACTACTACTACTACTACTACTACTACTACTACTACCACTGCTGCTGGTGCTGCTACTACTACTACCACTATCATCATCACCATTAATTTATATTGCAAATACTCCCAAATATGTATGGATATACGCGTCTCTCTTTCCTTCTCTCTTTCCCTATATATATATATATATATATGTATATATACACACTTATATACACTTATGAACACATGTATAACAGCTTGGATGTGCATTAAACATTCTCAAGAAATAATTTTAATAAAGAGAAAGTCTTAATTTCCATCGCTAGGATACGCTGATAGGACGTTGTAAATACAGCAATCACTGAAGATTCTCATAAACATAGATTCAGCTAGACGTTTATAATTCTGTATTCATGCATGGTGAGTTGGGAGCAGTTTATCAGATCTAACTTGAAAAATCTTCACACACACTAAACATTTCAAGACTGATGCGAAATATTATCATGATGGCAGTTTACTAAAGAGGTATTTAAAGTTTCACAATCTCGCTATCTCACACTTTCTGCATACGTGTGTGTGAGGGTTTTTCTGTGTGACTGTGTACAGGTTTGTGTGTGTGTGTGTGTGTGTGTGTGCGTGCGTGTTTCTGTGTGCGTATGTGTTTGTGTGTGTACGCTTGTATGTGGGCGCACGTTTTTATCTAAGTATTTCATGTTTCGCTGCTGTTTATCGCTGTTTTCTCATAGCGCTATTTCTCATTTTCCCTTATGAAGTTTTATCAATTTACTTTTAACTCTGAAATGTATCGGCTATCCTACTACTCCCTCTCTTTCCCTCTCTCATCTGTTTTCCCTTTTTCTCTCTATCTATCTATCTATCTATCTATCTATCTATCTATCTATCTATCTATCTATCTATCTATCTATCTATTTATCTATCTATCTAAGAAGTCCGACGATAACACAGCTGGCCGGAACTTCGAAGTCATTATCAACAACATTATTGTATTAGGATAGTAAATTTGAACTGTACAAATGTATAGAAGAACCCATCAGATTAATGTAAAATTTATTTTATTTTAAGTGAACATAAAAAGAAACATTAATTAATCTATCTGTCTATCTATCTGTCTGTATGACTGTCTGTCTATCCGTGCGTATGTCTAAAAAACTATCTAACTCCTAAATATCAAACTATGTATATACCGATATGGGTGTACGGATACATTGTCACGCATATATACAAACTTATACAGCCACACATGCACTTATAGCTTGGAGATTACAGATATACATGTGCGTATAACTGAAGTACCTGCGAACCGTATTGCCACTGGCTATCTTGCCCTGGCTTGTCTCTGGATCATGTTAATAGGGCGGAGAGTTTCTGTGAGGTCTCGGGCAAGCTTCATTTGATCTAAAGCTTTAGGTTGTGCAATGCTCGGTGAGGCAACTATTTGACGCCTGGTTGAGTAGGAGCACGGTGCGGCGAGTATGGAAGTCACGAACGCAAAGCGACTGACGGCCAAAGGCTGGTGCTTTAATTAATATTACCCACAGGCGTTGCTGACATTTTCTGTGGGCAATGATCAGTAATGGTCTTTCTCGGTCTAAACAGCCATTATATGACTACACAGCCAATATATATATATATATATATATATATATATATATATATATGTACATAAACTCGTAAACACGACTCTGTCGGTTACGAATGACCATGGTTGCATCTAAAAGGTTACCCTCCGGGGTACAAGTCAGGACAGAAATTCGCCTCACCGACGAACACTTAACCCACGGTTGTTTTTATGAAGACCACCAGTCGCCCATGCATAGCAGCCCCCCCCCCCCACTTTCTACGCCACCGTTGTTGTCCAACGGAAAGACAAGGGCCGATATAGCTCGACACCAGTGACGTCACAACTCATTTCTACAGCTGAATGAACTGGCGCAACGTGAAATAAAGTGTCTTGCTCAAGAAGACAACTCACACCCAGTCCAGGAATCGAATTCAGAACCTCACGATCGTAAGCTCGCCGTTCTAACCACTGAGCCATGCGTCTTCACACATACATACATACATACATACATACATACATACATACATACATACATACATATGGATATTGATAAACAATACAAACGAACAAGAGCAGAAATATTTGTGTATGTAAGTATGGGTGTTCATCTGCATGTGTGTGTGGACATGTTCATATGAGGGACTGTATGATAGTGTTTTCTTTGCGTACACAGCCACACATTCAGGATTATATAGTTACATACATATCATCGGCCATTTTATACGTAGAAATTAAATTATCTTAGCTTGGATTAAAAATTTTCTAGATTGAATAAAAAGTTGATTTGAAATATTTAATCAACACTGTATTATTATTTTCAGTTAAAAACACTAAGTGGCAACAGCCTTTATAATTAATCAATTTAAAATGCTTTCAGTGAATTTGATTTTAAATTCCAAAGCTATTTTTGTCTTTGTTTCGCTTATTGTGTCCTTTATGAATTCACTAGATTTTTGCATATACTACAGCTTATTATTCTCATTACAATAAATAAATAACTAACAAACGAGCACCAAACAGTGTCCCTTATCCGGTTAAAAATAACATTGACGTTTCCTTGATACAGATCCCTTTGTCCTTCAAACATACATTTGTCATACATAGAATTTATTCTAGTTACGCCTAAATATTTGATATGATCAACGTTGAAACGCATGCGATCTGATGCGCTTGTGGCAGAAATGCTTCATAGGAATATAACGAGTAAGTGTAAAAGTGTCAGCGAATGGAAAATCTCTACGTTATAAAGTTCATTGAACTTTGACACCGTTCGTCAAATACTGGTTGCTTGAATTTGAAAGTGTGTGTATGAATATAAAATTACCATCGAGTATGTTATATATGACATTAGCATTAGAAAAAAAAATTGGAATAACTGAAATAGTTATACAAAGGTCCTACGCAGTCTATACATAATCTAAACACACTCATGCACTCACGCACAAAAGAAAAAAAACCCCACTTAATAGCACTTTTGGCAGAGATACAGAATTCAGTATTGAATTTAGTCCTAAGTATTTCGGTATTTGTTTACTTACTAAAAGTCAATACTAAACGACATTACAACTATTATAATTCTATATCTGATTATTTACAAGCGTATGTTTGGAGATATACGTGTGTGTGCGGAATTTTTACGTGTAAATGATATCAGCTGATATATTATAGAAAACACATGTGGTAAAATGGATTTTTCTTTTTATGTAAGGAAAAATCGCAAATTAGTTAGAATAGATCACGGAACGTGAGTAGACGTTCATTTCTCGTAAATGTGCAATGTGCAGCCAAAAGAAGTCTCTAGGGTTTATAGATGTAGTTTACGGTATATATTTACCTCATTCTTTAATGGACTGGCGTTAATATTTCTAAATGAGAGCCCGATACATGGCGCCAATCGAGATCCTGGTTATATAAATTTGTCATTACTGAAGCAATTAGACAAATGTATTCATTAATCATACAAATTTTATACTTGTAAAACACAAGTACACAACATAATGCAATACTTGGTATGGTAAACGATATATGAATCTAACACCCTCTTTGAAACACTCATATACACATTTATGCATATAAATATATATATATATATAGATAGATAGATAGATA
>NC_068993.1:13924597-13925707 GCF_001194135.2 Octopus bimaculoides
TACACACGGGTGCATACACACATGTTTATGGATATGCATGCGTATTTGAATACAAATATACCAGAGATATACAGAGATCGATAGATGGACAGACGGAAAAATCTGCCCCTCTATCCATCTACATCTCTTTTCCTGTCTATCTATCTATCTATCTATCTATCTATCTATCTATCTATCTATCTATCTATCTATCTATCTATCTATCTATCTATCTATCTCGGTAGATAGATGGATATATATATATATATAGATAGATAGATAGATAGATAGATAGATAGATAGATAGATAGATAGATATATAGATAGATAGATAGATAGATAGATATGCATTTGTGTGCGCATGTGTATGTATCTAGGTTGGTATCATCATATATAGACGTGATTGCTTGTGATATTTAGATATAATTACAAGAAATTGCCTCATTGTTGCATTTTTGTATCTTAATACAGATAGTGCGTTTCAGTCCTTGTGTCTAATGTATGTGAACATGCATATATATTTTTGCGGGTTTATGTCCTTGCGCGCGCATGTGTGTGTGTTTGAGTATGCCAACATGTAGGTGTGCATGTAGATGAAGATAATGGATAACAATCGAATTGTCATGTAAGCATTTTTCAGGACGTTAGGAAAGAATTTGTTTTTCTGACGACTTTTCCCTCTTACTCTCTGAATATGAATATTGATTTCATACCCCGAATATTCTATGCAGTACGTTTGCTATAGAAATCTGCATTATAATAACATACATATAAAAAGTGTACTGCCATATCGAAAACCGAAATAATTATCAGAGCTACCACCAACCTCAGCATTACAAGCAACTACAGAAGTACGGAGAATAAAAAACAATGGCCGACGTTTAAATAGATACTCTTTTAATTGTTTCAGTCATTTGACTGCAGCCGTGCTGGAGCATCGCCTTTAGTCAAGCAAATCGACCCCGGGACTTATTCTTTGTAAGCCTAGTACTTATTCTATGTGTCTCTTTTGCCGAACCGCTAGGTTACGGGTACGTAAACACACCAGCGTCTGTTGTCAAGTTATGTTGGGGGGAAAAACACAGACACACAAATATATATATACACGCACATATATATACATATATACAT
>NC_068993.1:13926145-13927977 GCF_001194135.2 Octopus bimaculoides
TTTTTAATAATAAAGCATCTAACGAGTAGCACAGTCGCTTACGAAATCATACTACGCAATTTGCAACACAGTGGGACACATTAAATTTAGTGTACGTGCATAACATCTGCCCAGATAGATGGGTAAGGCCATGTCTGGATGGCTACTGAACATTCTTTCGTATCCCTCTATTGATGAGATTATCACATTTGCTCTAAGCTAGGAGTGCTTGTCATAAGTTAGGGGTCGATAGATATAGTATCAGTCAAGTACTGAAAGTCTTACTCGCTACTCTCCCTATTTCTTACTCCTAGAATCGGATAAGTTGATGGAACTAAAAGAAAGTGCGCTGCTATGGTGACATTACCAATACAATTCAAAATCCCCTACTAATGAAGAGTGCCTCGTAAAGTTACTACAAACTAACAAATGTTTTAAACAACTGCCTACAGGAGGGAGGGAATCGATAACAACAACCCCAAGTACGCAACTGGTACTTATACTCTCGACCCGAAAGGATAAAAGGTAAAGTCGGCATCCACTGAATTTGAACTGACAATGTAAAACATGATATGGTATCAAGCATTTCTTCCGTCGCGTTAACGATTCTGCCAACTCACAAGCTTGCGTCGGGTATAATATTCCTAAATTATTTCTTAGGTTTTGTTGTGTGGGGTGGATCGTTTATTTTTCGACTGTTACCACTTATTTTTTTATTAATTCTTCCTAATATTTCTAACCTTACAAACATTCACCACTTGCTTGTGCTACTTTCGCAACTAAATATATTGAGTGTGTAAAGCTAAGCATCTTCTCTAATATTTCGACACGAGAGCTAAAAGAATGGAAGCGCAATATTTTTTTCCCTCTGCTAGTAACGCACCGCCGGATATATTCAATGACTGGCTCAAAGAAACGCGTCTAAATAGTCGAAAACTTCCAATATTTTCGTTAGTCTTGCTGAAAAGAAAGCACCGCTTGTCTCATGAAGCGTGTAAAATACCAGCCAAATGGAGACAGCTACAACTCTTCAGGCATAACCTTTGCTGCCTGATGTTTCCCTCTTATCGACAGTCTCTCTCCTGTGCTCACTCTCACCCTGTCAACTCATCCTCCACTCTCTTTCCCTTTCTTTCTTTCTCTCTCTCTCTCTCTCTCTCTCTCGCTCTCTCTCTCTCTCTCACTCCCCCTTTCTCTCTCTATTTTTACATTTCTAATTCTGGCCTTCTCACTCTCCTTCCTTATCCCTTTTCCTTTTATCTCACAACTACATAAACACGCACATACATTCGAATATATATATAAGAGAGAGAGAGTACGTGTGTGTGTATGCGTGCGTGTGTATGTCTGTCT
This sequence comes from Octopus bimaculoides, assembly GCF_001194135.2. Lineage (NCBI taxonomy): Eukaryota > Metazoa > Mollusca > Cephalopoda > Octopoda > Octopodidae > Octopus > Octopus bimaculoides. The sequence goes on from NC_068993.1 coordinate 13,927,478, forward strand.
ATATAAGCATTTAAATACATGTATACATGTGTGTATGCGTGTATATATATGTATATATGTATATATATATATATATATATATATATATATATATATATATATACGTATATATATATGTATGCACATGCTTATATGTGTTTGTGTAGCTGTATGTGTGGGAATGTATTTGTGTGAATGTTACGTGCATACGCATAAGCTCAAGAAAATATATGACTACATGAATGTGAATTTTGTATTTTATATAGTACAAAAATGAGCAATAATGAAATAATAAAGAAAGTAATTTTTAATGATTTTTATTTTATTATTATATTCTTTATGCTATTATTGATGGTGTATTGCTTTATATATAACTGCATTTCTTCCGCCAACACGTATACGCATTCTCTCTCTCTCTCTCTCTCTCTCTCTCTCTCTCTCTCAGAAACACACACACACACATATATATTTATATGCATACATACTTATACAGATGTATATATGTATATATATATATATAT
>NC_068993.1:13928088-13929609 GCF_001194135.2 Octopus bimaculoides
GAACAAATCAACCCCATGACTTATTCTTTGTAATCCTACTACTTATTCTCTCGAATTCTTTTACCGACCCACTAGGTTACGGGGACGTAAAAATACCAATATCAGTTGTCAAGCGATGGTGAGGGGTAAAACCCAGACATACAAGCACACACACACACGCACACACACACACACACACACACACACAATTATATACACTTATTCGACGAGCTTCTTTCAGCTTCCGTCTACAAAATCCACTCACAAGGCTTTTGTTGGCCCGAGGCTATAGTAGAAGACATTTGCCCAAGATGCCACGCAGTGGGACTGAACCCCGAACCATGTGGTTGGGAAGCAAGCTACTTACCACACAGCCACTCCTGCGCCTATGTATATAATGTATATATGGATTTATTTAATATTCCTTGTTTGTTTTCTATCTATTGATTTTGTATTGTATATCTCTATAGAAATGTGTACATACAAAACCAGAAAATGTGTTTGCTCATATCTGTGATAGCCAGTATATATCATTTAGTGTATGCTTGTATACCGCCACTTCTTTGTATTCAATAACATGTTCATACACATTAAGCCGATCTTTCTGGTCCCTTGCCTGTTGTTCTACACCACCTTTGAAGAACACACTCTCAGGCCTCTTCCGTGGAATGATGGCACCTTAGGCAACATCCTAAACATTCGCGTTCACCGCTCATTTCCCATCCCACTCCATACGCCTTTCTCTCAAGATACCCTATCTAAAACTGCATTTCTATTCCAATAGTTTCCCCAACAGCATATGTTGACCGATCACTTTCTCTCCCATGCTTTCCTCAATGTTAGGTTTTATCATCACTCTATTTCTAATATATATGTTTCTCATACTTGCCACATTTGTCACAGTTACTTTTGTTTTTGTCGGCAACAAAACATTAGTAAATATCAGGTTCTTCACAATCATCAGATTTTGTCTGTTTATATTTAAAAGATTTCATATGCTTAATCTATAGTTACGTTTCAAAATACTTCGTTTGCCTCTTCTGTGACTTTCCTGTATTCATAGAGTGATTTCTAACTCCTTTTTGCCTTATTGCCCATCAACATTTAGTTGAATCAATCTGTCTATATTTCCCTCTTTCAATCGTTATATCTCTCTTAAACACATATAATTCTTCTAAGATTATCCTTCATAACACTGAGACAGAATGACAAAAGGTTTTCACGCGTTGCATTCAACATTATTGAAGTTTGAGCGATAATTTTCCCACTTAACACGTAGGAATCCATGAAAATTCCAGGAATACGCAAGGAACTATTCTTGCAGTTGGTTTCTCCAAGCGGTGTTCTATTCAGAGAAATTCTACGAGTCACGTGTCGTTTTATCATAGCCAAGATGTATCAGAGTCCATACATCGAGAACGTTCATACACACAAATATGCATATTCATCAGTGTGTTTGTATTGTGTCTATATAGGTTTTTACATACACCTACATGTGCGTGTGTGTGTGTGTGTGTGTGTGTGTGTGTGTGTGTGTTGCCA
>NC_068993.1:13929619-13930852 GCF_001194135.2 Octopus bimaculoides
GTGTGTGTGTGTGTGTGTGTGTGTGTGTGTGTGTGTGTGTTGCCATGCATTAATACGCTTATAAGTACGAAGATATGCTTCTGAAAAGTTTTCATGCATGTATTTATGTATTATACTCTGAGAAATGGCATCTGTCAAATTTGCTTGCAACTTAATTCATAAAACGACACGTCATGAAATATGTAGAGCGCTTGTTGCTTGCCAGGTCTTTCTCATTCACAGAGCCTTTTTAGTATGGAATAGTAACCGTAGGATTGTAGGTGCCATAAGTAAAAGGTGACTTTCGAAAATAATACATTTTGCAAAAAATGAATAACTAAATAAAATTTTTAAAAATTAATAAAATAATGAATCAAAATTTTATGCGCTATGTGTATTGGCATGGACAAGATTATCGTGAGATTTTTTTAATAGGTGTGACATAAATAAACATGCCGAAGTTAAATGACTCTCTTAATTAGAATGCTTCTAATTTATGTTAGGGATATAATAATATTCGTAATTATGTTGGCGTTTACTCGACGCAAATATCGTCAGTTACACTCTAAGACCAGATATCAGTTCAGGATATGGCTTGATCGGAGTTATATATTGTGTTGGTGCATAATTAATGCGGCTTTTTTTCCAACAAATTTAATTCAACAAAAACAATAACATGTAGCTAAAGCATATTTAAATGATTATTCCGGAGCATATTCATCATCTACTTCAATTACTGCTTCTCATTTGTTTGGCAGACGGTCAGACTGTCATTTAAAGATGTTTTTGCTAAATATTGTTATTGTTTTCGTTGAATAAAATTTGTTGACAAAAAGCCGCAATAATTATACACCAACCCAATATATTTTCAGCTGTCCACCTTCACATTTAGAGCATTTTAAGAAAAGTACTGGGCTCGGTGCAACTTGGTTAAATGTGTAGATAACGTGCACAGATTATACCATACTTCATTTATATATGAAATAGTTCCAGATCTAGTAAATTCAGTAAGTTAAAAATGTTTTTTTCAAAATTTTCTAATGATAGAGAGAGAATACCTTTTAATTACTGAAAAATATATACTAGTGGACTTAAATATAATCTTTGAAAATACTGAGAAAAATTGACAATTTTCAGACATATTCATTCAGTGAAGTCAAATTTCCAATTTTGAGGGAAGCGTTGATTAATCTCAAGTACTCTGATATAAATGATATAATTATAGGTTAATTTGTAATGTAACGTAATATTATA
>NC_068993.1:13930862-13931313 GCF_001194135.2 Octopus bimaculoides
ATATATACGTATATACATACATGTATGTATGTACATGCATTGATACACACGCACACACATATATATGAATACGTAGATGTGTATATATGTACATATATATGCGTGTATGTGTATGTGCGTGTGCGTTTATGTATGAATGTGGGAAATTTAAAGTACTTTAAGATCAATACTGTTCCATGCATCTCACGATATATTTTGAAGTATGAAAAAAATTAATTTAAAATAGATTTAATACAAGCAATTTCCATTTGTCTTATTTTAAGTATTTTAATATTTTTTGATAAATATATATATATATATATATATTTTTTATTCAAGAAATGTGTATATACTTCTTTCATTCTTTGTTGGTTACATTAAAAAATATGAAAGCCAATATTTTGTTCAGCATATTATGATCAGCAGCTATTCATGAGAATAAGAAAAAAAGAATTATATCAGTTAATTTGTA
>NC_068993.1:13932078-13935695 GCF_001194135.2 Octopus bimaculoides
TATATATATGTATATATATAGATAGATGTGTGTATGTATATATATGTATGTGTGTATATATATAGACATACACACACGTATATAATACTTATATATATATATAGATGTATATGTATATATATGTACATATCTCTCTCAATCTATTGATCTATTTATCAATCTATCTCTGTCCTTCCCCCCCCCATATATACATTGAGAGAGAGGGTGGTGGGAGAGAGAGAATGAAATGGAGGGAAAGGGAGATAGATAGATAGATAGATAGATAGATAGATAGATAGATAGATAGATAGATAGATAGATAGTTAAGTTTACATATTTTGACAGTATCGTTTACCTGAGAGTTTCAAACAATATCTGTATGTTGATTGCTCATAAAAATATAATGAGAATGAGTCAGTGCGTCTAACAAATACTGATTTTAAACATGCATCGGGTTCTGTATATACATATATACACACGTCATGTTTTTGAAAATTGTCGAACGTTCACGTGTTCATTACCATGTTATCCTTTATTAAATTACACATTATTTAACCCATTTGAATTTTGTGTATGAAGTTATATTGTTGGTGTAATATTAAGTGCGATGTGTAAAGTTTCATGATAAATGCCTCTGTTCCATTATTCCTTATTATTATATCATAACATTGTTAAAAATTTCTGTAATTCTAATCAAAATTATTGTATTTCTTTAATTGTATTCGATGTATTCCATGTAATCTATACACATCTTGTAATATTTAAAATTAATTTGAATTATTGAAGATAACTTAAAGTTGTATTATATCTCCATTTATTTTTATCTTCATATTTAATTATTCTTAGTAGTTTCTTGTCTTAAATTCTAGTGTTTATGTAATAGTGTTTCTTTATGTGTTTTTATTAATTTAATGAAATCAAAATGTTCTGTAATGATTCTAGAATACACCCCTCCACCTAAAAAAGAGAAAAGAATTTATAAGAAAATTTGCCTTGAAAATTAAGAACATTGTCTTTGAGACGAATTATCTCAGTTTTATAATAGATTGTCATTGAAAGAAAATGATATTTGCATTCTTCATAATACTAATATGATTTTCGAATTCTATTCTAATTAATTACAAATATTACTCATTAATTGTATAATTGTTTAATCAACTCTCATTTGCATTAGCATCATTTCGAAAATAATTAAATACGTTTCGTGTCGTGAATGCCAAATTACCGTTTCAGATATCTCAGAAGGAATCCAGATTAAATAAGTATTTAGTTGATAGTTGCCAGCTAAACAAGATTATATAGCGAGCTGTAAATGAAAGCAATTATTATATAGATAGGCTGCAGGTGTTTTGTACGTACCCTGGACACCATATTTATTTTCGGGGCTACATAATTTTATGCATTTGTTAAAACCAATACCAAGTAGTGAATTATTTTCTGCAAAAGTTAATTTTTATAAATTAGAATCCTATCCCGATAGGCCTGTTTCGTACAACCCGTTACAATACAAAACAAACAATTATACTTAACAGAGAAATAGACAAAATGCGGGAAGTAATGAGCTGTCTAAAAGAAACACGACTTTTAGAAAGATTTTTCATTTGAACGTAAGAAATATCATCCTATATTTGTTAGGGAAAATAATATATTTAACTGCATTTTTATTGCAAATAAAAGATTTTGACTACCAATATGATGGTATTATGGAATTAACTCTACGTTAGAATAATCCTTAAGAAGATTGGTATGCCACTCTGATGTTTTCTGAGATTCCCTCTGAAATGTCCATGCAATTTTCGGGATGATGTATTTCTCTGAGGCATGGGGTTTATATAGTTTGTGTACGAAATACTAAAGAAATGCCTTACACTATAAAGACATACTGAGGATAATTACGAGCGACGATTACTATAAGCCGAATGGCAATTATTTTAAGTCCAAAGTGGAAGCGAAATATTTATTTACTTATTGTGGCCACGTCTGCTAGAAAAAGTTTGTAATATCTTTATTAAGCAAATTGCTTGAGTTTGTATTAGATTGCAGGTTTCAGTATAATCCCTTGCATAAATCTACAACTATTTGTGATTTAAAGAATTTGCACTAATGAGAAAAACATCATTTGAGATTTTTCACACTACGAGGAAATTGCCAAAAATGAAGAGAGAGAGAGAGAGGGAGAGAGAGACGGAGAAAAGAGAGAGAGAGAGAGAGAGAGAGAGAGAGAGAGAAAGAGCGAGAGAGAGAGAAGCGTTAAGAAAAAGGAAAACAAAATGAAAGCAGAAAATTCCTGGACAGAGGATAAACCCGACAAAAAAAGGAAGAACATATATAGAGATATGATGCAGAAAACTCGCAGTTGGTGATGTAAAAGAGATGTCGGATTATTAGTTATTTGGAGATCAGGGAATAGAAGATAATATATGATAGAACGATAACGATGACGAAGAAACGGATGATAAATTACTACGGATTCAAATACCGTAAACAATATTATCAACATAATATAAAAGGACATCGTCATTTCTAATGGTATTTTCCAATTTAGGCACAAAGACACTAGTTTTTGTCGGAACTGGGGCTTGCCGATAGCAAATAGAACAGTGGTTTTCAACCGTTATCCACATGGCTCTTGAGGATCCGTATAAGATTTTGTTGGAATTTATCTGCAATAAATTTGTTATACTTCTACAATGTACAAAATATTTTGATAATTATTTTTATACAATTCCTAATTATATTTCAGTCATTTGACTGCGGCCATGCTGGAGCAGGGCTGGTTGTCTTGTAAGTAGCTTGCTTACCATTTGAAGATTCTTTCATAGTGCTTCTCTATATTTTGCTTCGGAAATGCAAAAAATTATCTAAAATTCCTTCCTAGACAGATCTTCCCTCTGACGAGTTATTTAAATTTTTTTTTATATATTTATTTATGTCAATACATTTGCTGAATGCCATTTGGTGGTGGTTTGGGCTTGAACTCCTTGAATATTTGTATATGAATGTTTGTAGGAATGTATGTATGTATGAGTGTATGTATTTAATTATATCCACAGCACAGATTTTTCTTTTAACATCACAGATGGCGTGAAGTGCTTTGTATTAGCGTGTGATATCTTCGTCGTTGATCATATTATTGTCTTTGTTTATTTTCTAGACTGTATTTTGCTGCCATTATATTTTAGTTACAAGTTTTGCCGCTCTTAAGTACTTGTTCTTGTACAGCCGGTTGCTGTTGAGTTTCTGCTGTTTACTTGTAGTTCGTTTTTCCTTGGCTCTGGGTTTATTTCGAAAACCTTCTTCTTCCTCTTTCCATGCAGCTATTTCCTTCTCTCATTCTACTACTGCTCATAATAATATTCCATTCTGTTATAGGCATAAGGGCTAAAATTTTGGGGGAGGGGGATAGTCCATTACATCGACCACAGAGCTCAGCTGGTACTCATTTCATCGACCACCGAAATGCTGAAAGGCAAAGTCGGCCTCGGCGGAATTTGAACTCAGAACGTTGCGGCAGACAAAATACCGCTAAGCATTTTGCCCGGCGCGCTAACGATTCCGCCAGCTCACCGGAATATTAGAAACAATCAACGACATCATCAGCAGTAACACAGCAGAAGATGGAGAAGAAGAAGAAGAAG
>NC_068993.1:13935927-13944352 GCF_001194135.2 Octopus bimaculoides
AGAAGAAGAAGAAGAAGAAGAAGAAGAAGAAGAAGAAGAAGAAGAAGAAGAAGAAGAAGAAGAAGAAGAAGAAGAAGAAGAAGAAGAAGTTAATGACGAACAAGCAAACAAATAAAACAGACGGAAAATAAAAAAAGAAAGGGAATAGTTTAAAAGAAACGCTGCCTGCAATTGCTGTAAAGTAACCTGAGTCTCCTTGTCGCTGTTTTCACTGCTGTTGTTGTTGTTGTTGTTGTTGTTGATGATGATACTGTTGCCGACGTTGATGATGATGGAAATGATGATTATGATAATAATTATAATGATGACGGTTGATGAAAATGATGAGGATGATGACGACGACGACGATGGTGATGATGATGATAATCATGATGATGATGATGATGATGGTGGTGGTGGTGGTGGTGGTGGTGATGGTGATGATGGTGATGGGGCTGATGATGATGATGATGATTATGATGATGATGATGGTGATGATGACGATGGCGATGATGACGATGACGATGATGACGACGACGATGATGATGATGATGATGGTGATGATGACGATGACGACGATGACGATGATGACGATGACAATGATGACGATGATGATGGAGATGGTGATGATGATTATAATGATGGTGATGGTGGTGGTGAAGCAGCATGCAAACGGTGTTCACTAGTGATAGCCAAGCTGATTAACTGCTCTTCTTCCAGTGGTAAAATTTTAATCACCAAAATGTAATTAGTGCCTGAGCTCCATCTCACATCCTCAGAAATAAAGGTCTGACTATAATTGCAGGAGATAAAATAAACATTAAAAGTTCAAAACACTAGGAAATGGCCCCAGAAGTATCTAATTAAATCTTTTATATGGACAATAAGTTAATACATCAAAGTAGCAGTATCGTTTCCAGTTTATTGCTAATATTGATTTATTTTGTTTAGCAATCACTTTTGATCGGGTGGCAAAATCAAATTGAAACAAAATCGTTTATACTTTTAAGTTTGTCTATTTAAGTCATCGTTAAAAACATGAACTTCACAATATCTTTCTAATAATGTTTAATAATTATCTTTTGGACTTCACGTCAGCTATATGAACGTCTATCAAATCTAATATTTATCAAACATCCAGGTTGGAGAGAATTTCCGTGGGACTTGCTCGAGCAACTAGTAAAAAAATTCATTATTCTGTCGTTGAGCACAAAATAGAAAACTGAAATAAGCTAGGTCAAACGTTAAAAAAGACAAAACAAGTTAGTTCTGCATGTTGTTTATCTACAAACAGCTGCTTGTCAGCCCTATTCTTTTCTTCCATGTAGTAGGGATCCTTTCATTGGCTTCAGTAACAACACACACACACACACCCACACACACACACACACACACACACAACATATATATTTCTAATTGCTAATAAACCACCGCTTTTATGGTTGTCGAAATTTCTCTCACATTTTTCTGACACATACTCAAAACGCAAATACACGTAACTAGCTAATTATCTTATTTTCAAAATCTGAAGGTACTTTTAAACTAGCAATATGAACTATTGCATTGTTTCTTTAGATTTTTCTTATTGGCGGATTTCTGCAGTGATTTCAAGATAAGCCGAGGCAACAAGATCAAAGAACTCTTTAATCACTAAGTCGTACGTTTTTAATAAATTATTAAATTTTTCATGATTAAATCCGTTTCAGAATATCTATTTCCTTTTAATTACATATATAAACACTCTCAAAATCGATTGCATGCGTAAAATGCTAGGTTTCTACGAATCCTACTGAAATCTTGTATTGCAACTATTATACAGTTCTTGAAAGTATATAGCGCAAAATGACGGATTACAATACAAGATAGAATTTTACTTGAAACTGAAATTCAACATCGTAGAAGTTTTTTTTTACGTATTCAAAAACAAAAGATGTTTTCTATAATTTTTACAAATATTTGAAGAACGATATCATGATGTTTAAGATTACGTAGTTCCGAACACTATTGTGTGTATCATAGATTTGATTCCACTGAAGTCTGGCTAAAATTTGGTAAAGTAAACTGTGTGACCTTGTCAAATGGAAATAGCGGAATTTCGAAAGTAGTCCTGATTTATCATTTTACTTTTCTCCTCCTTTGTACGGCCACACCTCGAACATTGCTGCCCTCTGTGGTCTCCCTATACAAAACAAAACATCTCGAAAATTGATCACTCCAGAAGGCATTCACTAAACGAATTAAGGCTATAACTGATCTCGATTCCTGGGACCACCTTAAAGCCTTGAAACATTACTCTCTCCAGCTCCGCCGCGAACGGTACATCATTTGTACGAAGTAGAGAATATATCGCCAGCATTGCCAAAACGACCTGAACATTAGTTTCAAGGTTCATCCAAGGCTGGGACCACGGGCCATAGGTCCCCTACCCAATACAGGATCACAACATATAGGTACACTGTTACACGAGTGTCTGTTATTTTCATTTTATTATCGAAATAAAGAATGCAATGTAGGTTTAAAGTCTTGTGACAAGGGTAGAATTTCAAGGGAATGGATGAGTTGATTACAGTACTCAGCTGGCGCTTATTTAACTTCCTCGAAAGACACTTTGAACTCAGAACAAAAGACAGACAGAATTTGAATACGGAACGTAAAGACGGACGAAATACCGCTAACGATTTGCTCGGCGTGCTAACGATTTTGATAGCTAGACACTTTGAATGCAATTACAGGTATAAGGAAATTATATAGGATGTTCATATATTATATGTCATACTTTCTGCCTGTTGTCGAAAATGTCCAACTTATGTTCAAATCTTGACAAAGAATGTTTGAAAATATGGTTGAGTAATATGATGTGCTCGTTTTACAGATTTTACTTTGAAAAACTGCTGATATCAGTCTAAATCCTCAGTGGCATTATGAAATCTCATTTGAAATATCGCACAATTCAGCAATCGTAACGCTACTGCTCAATAATGGCATTAGACAGAGCTCTCTCGTGATTTTCATTTCGGTATAATAAATCACTGACGGTGAAGTGATCGAATCTTTGGCAAGCAAGATAAAAGCATGGCTCTCTACGTTCTGAGATCAAATAAAGCCGAGGCTCATTATGCCTCCATCCCCATGGAAAATTAAGTAAAGTACCACACAAGTACTGATTCGATGTATTCCTCTACTTTTCAAAATTTCTGGTATTGAACGCTGTAAATTTCTTCCCTTGAATGTCCAACAGATCAGGGAAAAATTGAAATCTCGGTCACTTGTATGCAAAGGAAAACAGACAACTGACCTTATAAATCCTAGACCTCACTAATAAATAAATAAATAAATACTCCATGCATAAATAAATCACATGCGTATTGGAGTTCTGCTTGCATATTTCCAATTGCATAAATAGGAAACTCGAAAGAGAAGAGTAACAGCGATTGTGAAGAGCTTCTGTCCGATGTTAATTTTCAACTATACAGCAGCTCCCTGTTGAACTTATCACTTTAATTGATCCTATATTTTCCTATGAGATAATAAAGTATTCATAAAATTGATGTTGATGGTGTAATTGTTTCTTTTATCACTGAAGCACTGGCATTTTTATTAGAGGTGTTAACGACCATGTTAGTCACTCATCGTTTTGTGGTAATATATACGGTTAAACTTTGATAATTCTATACTAAGCAGTCTTATGATATTTATATGCTTATGTTTTAAATATCATGCATTATCCATATACAAAACAAAAAGCAAACAAAAAAAAAAGCAAAAGCGCTGTAATGCATAACCCGGTGATGACAGTTCATACCATCATAAAAAACATCCTTGTGTTTGTATTTCTAGAGTCACCCTGGCATGGAAGGTGTGAGATCGAAAGTGATGAATAGAGAGGGAGAGAAGGAGAGAGGTAACGAAAGAAGGAAAGAAGAATATTGCACGTGATTAAATGCTATAGACGTAGGGAAAGCGGAAAATCGTGGACACTTGATATATGCATTGACAATTTTGTTGCCTACAATATTAGTTATATATATATATATACACACCGATGCGTACATACATACATACATACATACATACGTATATACAGACACATATGAAAACTTACATGTAGACGCATAGTTCTTTATTTCTGTTATATGTTTCACTCCAAAGGTTGTGGCCATGCTCATATATATATATAAATAAATAAATAAATAAATAAATAAATATATGTGTGCGTGTGTGCGAGTGTTTCTATGTGTGCATATATGTATGTGCATGTATATATGTATGTATGTATGTATGTATGTATATATGTATGTACGAATGTACGTATGTATGTATATATGCAGGTATGGAATGTGAGACAAAGATAAATGAATGAATGAAAGAGAGACATTGAAAATTCCCTTTATGAAATAAACCGGGTAATAGGTGACATCAGTCTTAGTCCAATACACATTCTGAAATTACCACGACGTTTCGAAACTGTTGTCCATCCTACACACTTCATATCATCTCATCATAGTGTTCACCTTCCTCCGGAATACAGTAGGATATCACATACAGCCGCACCGCTTGATGATCTCGGTGAAATGAAGTGATGTTTTGACAATTGAATAACGCAAGTCTTTTATTGGAACACCCTTTTAAGCAATGGATGTTTCTTCATTTTCTACTAATGTCAGTTGACCTAAATATAGAAAATGATATATATTTCAGACGTTATGGAATGCGACATAGCGAGATCATTAAATAAAATATATAGAAAGAAATAAACTAGTCAAAAATAATGAGATCAATTAATGATAAAATATTACATGTACAGAGATAAAATATTATGTGTAATTCCTATTTCGTATATGTATGTATATTATAAATGCTGTAAGTAGCGTCGTCTTATCCTAATGGGGTTTCAAGTTTTTATATTCATTCACGTTAGGCTGATCAGCTTCCCTACCAATGGGTTAATGTTTTGTCTGAATTGAACTAAATATTTTGTAGCTTAACTCAGAGTGCCAGAGTATACTTATCACTGAGAAGAAGAAATTAAGTCAAGCCAACGTATCTGATGAAATGCCGTCAACAATATATACGAGCCACGTATTTCTAATGAATAACGTCTCTGAGAAACTATGACAGGTCTCCAAAAATATTTAGAAATCACCGAAACGTTTATTGTCAACGACGTTTATATCATTTTATAGTTTGAACATTTATCTATGTTTTTGCTTAATCGCCATTTCGGTTGATACATTTTGTAGGTTCTGGGGCAGTTTTTGCGTGCCTATGTCATACTAACTCACGGCCATGTCGTTCAGGAAGCGGTAAACCTCATCTGTCGCCCAGTCTTCGTTGCTGAAGTGCGTTCCGGTCAAATGTTCATTGAATTTAGGGAACAGGTGGTAATCACTTGGTGCGAAGTCCGGATTATAAGGTGGGTTGCAGTTTATGGTCTTCTGTGAGCATTCGTGGGACCTATCTTGCGCACATCTTCCGATATTGCAACTTTTCACTGGAAATCTTATGAATGGTGCTCCGGGGAACCTCAGGAACCACAATGCAGAGATCATCGAGAGTGGTCCGTTGATAATCACCCAAGATTTGTTCAACCTTCGCGACTGTCTCGTCGGAAATTGATGGTCGCTCGCTTCTTTCTAAGTCATGAATTTCACTACGACCAGCTGGAAACACCCTACACCACTTGCGGGCGTTTTTGACATACATGCACGACTTGCCAAAGACTTCCGTTAATTGGTGATGAATGTCAATCGGTTTAAAACCTTTTGCGTTCAAAAACCGTAAAACTGCGCGAACTTTACAGTTGACGGTAGGGTCAATCGGGAGCTCCATCAGATACAACTGTCGAGCCAACTCTGAGCGAGGCAGGCGCACTCGCATGCACAACAAACCCAATAGTGTTACCAATGACTGCACGCACAGTCTCCCTGCGTTCCCAATGCTTTGGAGAACTTACTTTTGGGATTACCTTCGTATAAGTGAGTGCATGAATATATATGTATGAATAAATGTGTCAATAATGCCGAATTGCGTTAACGAGCTGTTTGCATCTGTATACCTCTAAAAATCGTCTTGTTGAATTTTCTGACATAAACATATATACATATATATCATATTTTTATTGTGTTCAGAGTTCCCTTCTGAACAGTCTGTCTACACACAAAAACTGGTCTGTGCGCATACAGAGGCCAAATAAATATCGAACAATACTTACACTCACGCACGTACATTTACAGCCGTATGCTTGCACATATGTATGTTCAAACATGCGCACACAGACACGCAGACACACGTGTGTGTATTGTGCATGTATGAATGTATGCATGTGTGTGAGTGTGTAAAGAAACTACCGCGCTCCAAAATATTTCCAGTATATTATTTATGATTTAACAGTTCACCATGAAACTCCTCCATCAAAGATATAAACCATTAGTATTAAAATATTAGCTTAATTAAATTTATGGAAGCGTACGTATTAAAGGTTATAATCACCATACCTCTGACAAATATTTTGCTGATTTTGTATATTCATATATTCTGAAAGCCAGACATATTTGCGAACATGTATTGATAATGAGATGCATAGATTATAATGAGTTTTGTGATAAGAGTTTGGTACTGTGGAGCAAACGTGTTCGTTAACATGGCAATGGTACGGTTTGGAAATTTCGAAGTCTCTACTAAAAGATAATGTCTGCAATTTAATCATCATATCAAATCTCCTGTTAATGATTCCACTGATTCTATTCCTACGTTTTAAATAGAAAGAACATATTAATGAACTTTTATCTATACATGAAAATTTCCATCGAAAACATGGCGGTAGTAGCGCTGGGATATCTTATAAAATTACTTTCGTTGATGTTGATAGCATAAATGGACCTCCAAAAGGAGATTACAAAGCGTTCAATGTTTCCATTAGAAACCGAGATAAGTCGCATGGCTTCCTTTTGTCCGATAGATATTTGTAGAAAGGGATTACTGGCAGGATTAGAAATAGCTTGCTTTCATTCTTTCTTTATCTTATTTGTTTTTTCAATACACATTGTTATTTGTTCAGTGGCATTTGTTCTTTTTCATATTTTGTTTATTTAATGCTATTTTCTACATTCTTAATTATATATTGCTGACGATGTTTCCATTTCATTTATAATTTTTCTACCATTGTATCTACGTCTATTTCTAAATGTATGTGAGTGTGTGTTGTATTGTGTTGTGTTGAGTGTGTGTGTGTGTGTGTATGTGTGTGTGTGTGTGTGTGTATGTGTGTGTGTGTGTGTGTTCATGTATGCGAAAATGGATTATTATTATCATCCGAAGAATTGATGTATATTAGCTTGTCTGTGGAGCCATATTGACGAACAGTCATTATATTTGCCCCTCCATTACTCAACTTATGCAAATACATACACTATACATAAATGTATATGCATATGTATATATATGTGTGTGTTTGTGTGCGTATGTGTGTGTGAGTGTATATATATATATATACTCGTGTGTATGGTGACTATTTACTTTAAAAAAACCACTCTAATTGTTATATTAGATGCAGAATATCTCCGTGTCATGAACTATCAAACCTCTGCTGTCGTTTTGTTGGAGTGGAGGATAGACAAATTAATATAGGCACAATATTACAGCCATATAATTATCCTGTAAATACATGTGTATGTATTTATCTAACTATGCATGATTGTGTGAATGCATGTACGCATATATGTCACACCACTCTCTAGCTATTTGTTTTCCAATCTATATCTATATATACATAGAGAGATAATGCGTGTGCGAGCCCGTGTATGTAATTTAAAAACTTGCACACGCTATCAACAAAAACACTTCATAATGATTTGATTGGGGAACGTTTCTCGTCACAGGATCTAAATAAATTATATGATACTCTACAATTTCAATATGAAATTCGATTGCAGCTATTTCAAATGAGATATATGTGTCTGTATATGTTAGTGCGTGT
The DNA here is from genome assembly GCF_001194135.2 of Octopus bimaculoides. Classification (NCBI taxonomy): domain Eukaryota; kingdom Metazoa; phylum Mollusca; class Cephalopoda; order Octopoda; family Octopodidae; genus Octopus; species Octopus bimaculoides. The sequence goes on from NC_068993.1 coordinate 13,943,882, forward strand.
TTGTGTGTATGTGTGTATGTGTGTGTGAAATAGTCTATGTGCGTTAGTGTTAATGTATGTATGTGTTGGTGTTAGTGTATGTGTATATGTGTTTGTGGGTGTGTTTGAAAAAGTTAGTGAAGGGGGTCGAATTGCAGTTGTGAGATAAAATAGAAATCATCTAGTATACTTCCACAAGCTCTCAAGTCGTTGCCGTCCCGATTTCGAGTTCATCCCAAGAATTGCTCATTTGAAGGCTATAATACCTTCGACGTGAATCTTGGATACAAGAGGATAACGTTGTACTGTAAGTGAAAATTAGAAGACTATGTGTACAGGAAGTAAATAGAATCGCTCGATGTAGACGAAAACCTGTTAATTCATGACGAAGTTGAGCATGTTTACATTTACATTTCCTCCACTTAATATATAACTACATGTGGATGTTGGCGATTTTTACCCCCCATCTTCCTGGCATTTCCTCTGTCTCTT
>NC_068993.1:13947827-13948884 GCF_001194135.2 Octopus bimaculoides
ATATATATATATATATATATATATATATATATACGTGTGTGTGTGTGTGTGTGTGCGTGTGTGTGCGTGTTTGCTTGGATATGTGTATATGTATGAGTACGTACATGCACATATATGTTGGTGTGATTATGTGCATGTGCAAATACATATTTGTGAGAGTGTGTACGTATGTAAACGTTATGAACGCAGGAGGTTACATGTCTATGTATTGTGAGAATATGGCTGCGTGTATTTTTTTCTTGTATCTATTAGAGTAACTTCCCTTTTATTCAACGGTTTCTCATAGCGTCTGTCCCCATTAATAGCCGACGTGAAAGCATCGTAGCTTTTCGTTTTGGCATTTGAAACTCTGAATATTATAATGACAACTTATTGATTGCCCTAAAATATACATATATAACTAATCCTACATTTACCTAATATCGATGTCTCTCATTCTTTTGTTGTCACGTTTTATTATTATCATTATTATCATTACTATCATTATCATTATTATTATTATTATTATTATTATTATTATTATTATTATTATTATTATTATTATTATTATTATTATTATTATTATTATATATAATATGCGTGTGTGAGTGTGATAATATATAAAGATATCATTATTAGCATAAATAATAATATAAGTGGCTAGCAAGCATAGAGTAACCAAAAGGGTAAAGTTTTTAATTTATAATCAAAGTACAAGATAGTACACATTTCGTCAAATGCACCAGTGCTTATATAAGTGATTTACTGTGATTCTTGGGGCGTTTGATTCCTATTTCTAGGAATGCTGTGTACTTCAAGAACATCGAGACTCTTTCGTAATGTTAACATACTGGTATTCATATAACGCAAATCTTCCAAATACATCGAACCAAACATAAAAGGAACATGCACCCTTGCACACACATTCGCACACGCACACACGCACCCCCCACACACGCACCCCCCACACACGCACCCCCCACACACATAGAGACACACACACGCGCGCACACACACTCACACACACACACACACACGCACTCTCTCCCCGTCTCTCTCTCACACATACACACACACA
>NC_068993.1:13949399-13950227 GCF_001194135.2 Octopus bimaculoides
ATATATATATATATATATATATATATATATACATATATATATGCGTGTATGTATGCACATATGTATGTATATGTATACAATCGTACGTAAGTGAAATATTGACAAATATAAGTGTGCATAAAAGTGTGCGTGTACACATATATTTATGTGTTTGTATGATGGTTTGTGTAACTTGATAGATAGATGCATATACATATACATTTATATAATTATATATCTACGTTATGTTTATTCAGCTAAATTCTCTGGACAATTTTAAAACCTCCTTTGATGAAGCTGACGTTAAGCTGGAATTATATCGCAAAACTCTTTTAACCTAAATGTGTTAACCCATGCATATGGCATCGATATGTTGTAGACAGTATGGCGTCATACATCGAAGTAATATAAGCTGTTATCTCTTTTCTACGACAGAAAAATACATAATTACACACACATATATACATATATTCGCTGAGGTTTCTGTTTCTCACCGCTGATTTTTCTCTCAGTTGCTTACTATAATATGCCTTCTCACACATTCTCTCTGATGCAATCTCTCAGTCTCTCATTTTCTAATATCCATCTCTTCAGTCTCTCTCTTACTCGCCCTCTCTCCCTACATATCTATCTATCTATCTATCTATATATCTATCTATCTATCTATCTATCTATCTATCTATCTATCTATCTATTTATTTATCTATCTATCTATCTATCTATCTATCTATCTATCTATCTATCTATCTATCTGTCTATCTTTCTCTCTATCTGTCTCCATCGATACACATTCACATATTAATACATACATATATGTGTGTGTGTCTGTGTGTACATACATAGGCACAC
>NC_068993.1:13950477-13956900 GCF_001194135.2 Octopus bimaculoides
TATATATATATATATATATATATATATATATATATATATCCCCCTCTCGTCTCTCTGTGTTACTTCGTATTTTATATTCGTTCTTCTTCCCCGGCTTCTCCCTCGAACATTCAACTCCTGACCATGTATATTCAAGGTCGGTCATGAATCTTATTCTCGTGGACTAACATATTATAAAGGTGTTGTTATGTGAACTATAAAAACAGTGAAATATTGTAAAATATAAATGGAATTTTTTTTTAACATTTTGTTTGATTATATTCTTGATATTTTTTCGAATTGTAACACGTTCTTATTTCTCAGTTGTGTTAAGGATAAAACGGCTTTAACGTAGATTCGCATATGAAATACATTGTCTCCATCAAAATTACAAAATTGCACCAAGGTCTTTACTTAGGTTGTCGGTTGTATAATAGGAGACTAAATGCAAACGATAAAAATAATATAATATATACAATGTAGTGGGGTTCGGCAATTCAGAATAGAAATTGGGTCCAAACTATGATCACAACGCCGAGGATAAAACTGCGTTTCCCCCCTTTTTTTTGTCTCTTAGAGTTTGCCTTTATTAATATTATATACGTTATCGAATTTCATTATTAATTATATCACTTACTATTGAAACATCATGTTTTCATCAACTTACGTTTCAAAATGATAATTAAATCATGAAATACAATACGTATTTCCGTGGACATATATTAATATACGTATATATGTAAAATAACACAAATGTCAATATTAGTAATTGTTTAACTATGCTTTAAGTCCTTCAACTAAAACATTGGTTAGAATGGGCAATGGAACAATTATTCCAACATACAGAAAATAAAATCAAGCGCTAAGAATAAATAGGACAATATCGACCATTGACGTACACAATGTTACTTTTGGCTATACTTCTCATAGTAATGCTCATAACAGTAAAACAATGACTTTGTGCTTCAGACTATCACATGATCTAAGTAGGAGAATCGCACGAAGTAGAACTGTTTCAACGTTATAAAATATGCATTTTTCTCTCACATAACAATGTTTTTTAATCAAGACTTTTCGAAGACAGCTGTTGGTGTTTGGATTAAATCATCGTAGAGATCACACAACAAATATTTCTCAACATACAACATGATACCGCTGAGACACGTGCAGTAGGACATAATGCTTTGCGGCATTTCGTCTGTTTCTACGTTCTGTGTTCAAATTCCTTTGGGGTTGATTTTTCACTTCATCCTTTTGATAAAATAAGGACAAGTTTAAAACTAGGGTCGATACAATCGTCTTTACCAGTTTCATGAAATTGCTGGCCTGGTATCAAAATTTGAAACATCCATTATACCCAAAATTTACATTATTTACATTTGATGGATATTTGTCCTCGTCTTGTTCGTTGTTAACACAGCGTGTCGGCTGATATACCCTATGTCAAATGTAAATAATATCAATAATGTACATAATTCCTCATCTCTTAAATATAGAACTCCATTATACCATTGAGTAAATCATCAATTCCTGACAACGTTTTAGAGCAATAGCTGCTACCGGAGAAGTGCGCTTTGTTTTTTTTTGGTAATTTAATGTTAATTTGATGCTCATAATCATTGGTAGCGGTCTCAATGTAGCATCCTTTGAAATTTGATGATGTAGGCTCCCATGTCACATACCTCACTGCATCTCTTTTGTTTTCTCTTAGAACAAAAATTAAATTCCAAGTAGCTGTTTATGAATGGAAACACCAACGAATCATTTGGTGTTTACACAATAAATAATATGTGTCAGCGTAACCCTATGGGCATTAAGTTGACGATTGAGTAGGCCAACATCACTATTAATTGCAAGACACATGCTTAAGACATGACTATTATATTTGATAATGATTCGTGGTCAGCTTCATTGAGTAAGGTATCGAAGTTGTCCAAAGTGTTGTCACGCACCGGTAAGGTATTAAGTATTGTTTTAGGGATTTCAGTCAGGAATCAGGGCAATTTCATTAAAAATTCTGTACCGGAAATCATATATAATCATGTTTTCTTTGATTTTGGCTTGTATATCTAATAAAATAATTGCACGTAAGATTGCTATTTCCTTTCGTGAAATTTCATTCACTATGATTGAGATAATTAATTTTACAAATATTCGTTTAAATGTTATTAATGAACCGTTTCGACTGATGACATGCGCTGCTCGCGATCTTTTCCGCATAAATGATCATCGATCAAGTTTCTATGCGTTATGAAAAGTGTTGAATTGTCTCCCTTACTCGACTGAAAAGCGTAAATTCCATAAAGTCAGGAAGAGTAGAGTCCGTGAGAAAACCTGTTTAATAGAACTGTAGTTTGAAGTTTGGTACTTGGCTCTTATCGCTCTGTGTCATTCAAATTCAAACTGATGTATAGAGATATCAGTCATTTACCTGTTAATTTGGCCAACATACTTTTCATTGAACACCTAGCGATTTGCATTGAAACCAAAGGTGGATCCTTGATATAATATCTTCTGCAATGGTGCGAAGTAAATAGTAAATAACTATGTAACTTGCTATTCACTTCCTGTTCTCTAGATAACCCATTGTTTATCAATTTTACCTTTATTTCCTCTATGTTTCTACTGACTGACTGGAGGACACCGAGATAAAAAAAAAAAAAATTATATGCAGTAAAGATGTACAGTTCACCTCTTTAGATCAACAATACAAAAGGGATGGACAATTAACTGTTTACTCTCAGAATTGATCCTAATATTTCTCTGAAAATAAACTCCCGCTAAGGAAACAGTAGCAATGTATTAAACCTTTTGTCATTACTCTGTTGCTTCTCGCGTAGAATTGTTATGTATCTTTGTGTATTCCACATTTTGTAAATGGAATGATATTTGAGATGATGTGGAATAAAATATGGTTTCATAAAAATGTGAAACAATTAGAAATCAATATTTAGCTGTAAGATATAAAGCAACACTATCTACTGCCGAAGGCCGAATTTATCAATGTGTAAATTCAATAAAATGCAATCCGTAATTATAATTCTAACACCCCTTAATAAATGGAGTGAATTTAAAAGTGAAAAGAAAAGTAGGCTTGACACATGCATGTGTATGGGTGGGTGTGTATGTGTATGTGTGTGCGTGCATGCATTTGTGTATACGTGTCTGTGAGAGTATGTGTATGTATACATACACACATTCACACACACACACGTGTATATATATATATATATATATATATATATATATATATATACACGTAGATATATGCATAAAGAGACGGTTAGTGAGAGAGAGACAGAGACAGAGGGAGAGACTGAGAAAGAGAGAATACGAGAAACTCTTATACAAGGATGCGAATGGATGTGTATAGGTTAATACGTATGTAAATATATTTACATTTGTATTCGCACATACATTTCGGCATTTGCGTGTATGAATATGTCAGTTCGTTCATCTGTGTGCATCTTCGTGCGCATTCTATTTAATTCGACGTTCGATATATGTGGCACCTAAATAGAAACTCATGAGAGAATTTAGTGATTTTGTGAGTGATATGCTTGAGATCGAATCACCTCATACGTGAAAATAAATGAAGGAATGAATGAATGAATGAATTTATTTTTAACATAAATGTGCTGTAGGTTCTTATCAGAATTCTTAGAACTTTTATATACTTTTCTTTGCGTTTTGTTAGTAGCTTATTTTAGCAGCTAATTCGGTAGCTCACTTGTTCATTTTTCTACATTTCGATCGATAATGCAACTAACAACTATTTCTTGATTTGTTGACGTTTATCGTAATAACTTTGACAAGTGTAGTGAGATCTTTCTGTTTAAGAACGACTTGCTTGCACGCACAGTTTTAATATAATCAAAATCCTAAGCACTGTAGCAAACAAGACTCACATTATCTGATGTGAAACAAATCTGTCTGAATGGATCAGTTTCATATTTCAACACATGCTTTGTATAGTTTGTGCAGTGTATTTCGAAAATACCATTCTGTTTTGATGTTATATTATGTAATAAAGATGAAATGAATTAAAACCGAATACTGATCAATATTGTGTCTAAATATTTATTTTATTTTCAAATGGTGGCTATTTGCTGACAGCACGAAAAACATTTGTATTTCAAGGAAAGATGGAATTATTGGCAAGAATATTTCCAACAGTATTAGCAGAATAGTTCATGTGGAATAGTTCCAATCAGAGATTGCGGTTGCATTGTAGCCATGTGATGCCAGGAGATTTCCTCTCGATGGGCAGCAGTCCCGATACTTTTCACCACAGGGAGAGATGAGTGAATGAATGTAATTTTACGTGGTCACATGAGCTGTAAGAAACGCCAGTCGTCACATTCAAATCAGAGCAGTTTCTCTGAAAACAGGACCCATTCAGCTGTATAGTTCTAGATTTAATTGTTGTTAGCACTCCGTCGCTTACAACGTCGAGGGTTCCAGTTTATCCGATCAACGGAACATCCTGTTCGTGAAATTAACGTGCAAGTGGCTGAGCACTCCACAGACACGTGTAGCCTTAACGTAGTTCTCGGGGATATTCAGCGTGACACAGTGTGAGAAGGCTGACCCTTTGAATTAAAGGCACAACAGAAACAGTAAGTAAGAGAGAAAGCTGTGGTGAAAGAGTACAGCAGGCTTCGCCTCCATCCCCTGCCGGAGCCTCGTGGAACTTGAGGTGTTTTCGCTCAATAAACACTCACAACGCCCGGTCTGGGAATCGAAACCCCGATCCTATGACTGCGTATCCGCTGCCCTAACCACTGGGCCATTGCGCCTCTACTCTACATTAAATATACAGTGATAAAAAACAAACAAACACATGTTGGCCACGTGTTATGCATCGTGTAATGTGTTAACTTGAATTAATCAATAATAATACTTTAATTATAAAAATGTATCTAATGTTGCCGGAAATGTTCATGCAATCTTTGGGTCCTGATAAAGCAAAACCTCGAAAGGAAAATCCTCTATTACAGGCAAAGTATATAAGGACTACGTTATTTAATGTATACTTCTTGTATATATATGCAATAAGGTTTAGTTTGACGGCATTTGCAGCTACTTCTAGCAAGTGGAGTTACAACAGAGACAGCAATTTATCGTTTGTTAATCTGGAGGATTTTATTCAAGATGCATTTGTGAAACGTGCAGGAAGTAAAGGAATATGTGTTGCTCCTCAGAGAATAAAACACATGCTAAAATGTCTGTCCGCTTGAAGTGTATAACTGTGAGAATATGTTTCCGCATTGATGTAATAGATAGTTATTCTTTCAGTTTGACAACTGCATTCAGTAAACTTGCACACACACATACACACATACACATTAAATAAAAATAATGATGATAATAATAATAATAATCATGGTTTTTATATTTTGGCAGAGGATCAACAAATACGGGGTATGCAGTAAGTTGGTTACATCCACCCCAGTGTTCAACTGGCACTTATTTTATCGGCCCGGGGAGTCGACCTGAGTAGAATTTGATCCCAGGATGTAAAACTGGACAAAATTCCAGAAAGGATTTTGTCTGGCGTGCTAACGATTCCGCCAGTAATCCGCCTTACTTCTACTACTACTACTACTACTACTAATAATAATAATAATAATACTAATAATAATAATAATAATAATAATGATAATGATAATAATAATGATAATAATAATAATAATAATAATGGTTTCAAATTTTTCCACAGGGGTAGTGATTTTGGGGGAGGAGTTAAGTTGATTACATCGACTCCAGTGTTTAACTGGTATTTATTTTATCGACGCCGAAAGGATGAGAGGCAAAATCGAACTTGGTGACATTTCAACCCAGAACGTAAAGATGGACGAAATACCGCTAAGCATTTCGCTCGGAGTGCTAACGATTCCGCTAGCTTTCAATAATAATAATAATAATAATAATAATAATAATAATAATAATAATAATTTTTTGTCCTGTTGGCAGAAGGCTTGACATATTTGATTTGGGTGGTGTGGCCCTGGGAGCGTTCAGAGATTACATCTATGCTACTGTTCAGGTAGATAGACCCAGGCAGGATGAACGGCAATGTCGACCACGGCGTATTAGAACTCAGAACCTAACGAGAGACAAAATGTCGCTAAGCACATGCTGGTAAGTAAATCTTTCCTCAAATCTCTCCACATCACGTTCGATTTCCGTTTTGATTTGTCGAATTATATGTGTGTGGGTATGAATGTATGTGCATATCTGTGTATGCGTATGTGTGTTTTCTTCTCTCGTTCACTCCTTGTCTATCTGTCCCTCTTCACCCCCCTCTCTCTCTCTCTATATATATATATATATATATATATATATATATATACATACACATACATATACACACACATGTGTCGGGAGTTACATGCAAGTATTCATATATGCATACATATATGAATATATATATATATATAT
>NC_068993.1:13956959-13957363 GCF_001194135.2 Octopus bimaculoides
TGTGTGTGTGTGTGTGTTTGTGTGTGTGTGTGTGTGTGTGTGTGTGTGTGTTTGCAAGTACGTATTATACATATATGCTATTATGAATATGAGTATGTATATAAGTTAAAGAAATGCTATTTCTTGCACTGTTAGCCATATTTGTTCTTGCTATTTTGTTCACTCTTCCCTTCGTCTTTTCTGTTTTGCTGTGCTTCCATGTACATAATTCTCGGACCGTTTATTCATACTAATTATTCATACTAATTTAGTCCTGGATTCACGCTTGCCTTCCACAAACCTTCTCACCCTATGTCTATCAATCTCTGTATTGCATCTCACTCACGCACACTCTCTCTCCATACATGTATATGCATATGTATATGCATATATATATGTATATGTATATATATATATATATATAT
>NC_068993.1:13957763-13960263 GCF_001194135.2 Octopus bimaculoides
ACGAATCGGTTCTCCTTTTCTTTTCCCTTGTTTCTTCTCTCTCGCTCTTTCTCTCAATTTCTATCTCCTTAAGATAGTTTCTAGATTTTCCGAATGCCAAATGAAACTATAATTTCCAATTGAGTGCCACCGATTTAGATCTTTCGAATTTAGCCAATGCTTCATTTCCTCGGGAAGAGTCATTGGAAAATATGAAAGCTTGTTTTCGAAGACGCACCATCCCCACATGCTCGCACGTTGTAGGCTTCACTGAACCATTTGCAAAATGCAGGACTTCAATTTGAGAGAAAGCAAAAAAAAACTACAACTACAGTTCTACAGGGTGGGTAAGATGACTGTAGTCAAAATATATGCCTATCACATTTTTTTAGGCGATGGGCACAAGTTGTAAAATATAGAAATATTAATTAGTCGTCTCAGTCTGCCATACTACATATGCATGGATTTGTTTGTACGCGTGCGCTTTTGCGCGCGCATATATATTTATATCTGTATATGTGTGTTGATGTACATATGCAACGTGATAGTGTATATGTTTATATGTCTGTATATTTGTATCGGTATATATTTGCAATGGATGTGTATATGTTCGTGCTAACATCAAAGCGTATGGTTACGGTGATGAAGCTATGTTAAGGACAACATCTTTCATATTTTCTAATGACTCTTCGTGAGGAAATGAAGCGTTGGTTAAATTCGAAAGATGTGATTCGGTGTCACTCAATTGGAAACGATAGATTTGTTTGACATTCAAGATTTGAAATGATAGTTTACTTTTTAACTTTTAGGAAAAATATTATAACTGCTCACTGTTTCAAGTTTATATCTTCTGTTTAGAAAAAGAGTTTCTTATGATTTTTTTCTTTAAGTTTTATAGTTACATATTTAAAGCCATGCACAAACTAAGATTGGTATTTCGAAGTTGGTGGAATTTGTGATCAATATTAAATACAACATAAAACTATTACGAGGAGTGCCAGAAGATGGATTTCGTTCAGAGGTACATGGTCATCCAAGAGTGAGTATAAGTATATTTCTTCGATTAAAGGATATTACTGGTATATATTGAGCAATTACGTAGAAAGAAAAGGGAAACGATAGCAATATATATATTATCATTCTTTTTATCGTTTACTTGTTTCAGTCATTTAGGCTGTGGGCATGCTGGGGCAACGCCTTGAAGAATTTTAGTCAAAAGCTTCGACCCTAATATTCATATTTTTTTAAAAACCTGGTACTCATTCTAATGGCCTCTCGTGCCGAATCGCTAGGTTAGGGAGACGTTAGCACACCAACATCGGTTGTGAAGTGGTAGTGGGGGAAAAATACAGGCACAAATGTACACACGCACCCACGAATACACACACACATACGCAAGCACACACACACACACACACACACACACACACACACACACACGTATGTATACGACGAGATTATTTCTGCTTTCCGTCTACCAAATCCACGCACAAGGCTTTGGTTGGCCTTAGTTTGCACCTGAAGAGACTTGCTCAAGGTACCATGTTGTTGGGAAGCAAACGTCTTACCATAGAGCCTCGCCCGCGCCTATTTTTGTATATTACCTTCACTCAAACCTATCTTCAGTACAGATTAATATATTATTTTATCGAATAGTGAATGACAAACACCAAACTGGTTTCCGTTAATGTGTAAATCGGAAACGTAAAGAAGGGTGCCACAAATGCCACAGTTTGATTTATTGTCCATTCTAGAACTTATTGTCGAGCCATAAAGGCATTTTACTTTAGCAGCGAGATGCATGAGCTTCGCAATATTTTTATAACGTTATGCTCATGATTAAATGGGACATTAACTTTTGCTCTACGGATGTTGTAGCATATAATGTTTGAAATATCATTGTCTCGTTATTATTCCGAAGTGAACATCAAATCTATTTCCTTTTCTTTTTTTTTTCTTTTTTAAAAAAAAGAAAGATATTTCTTCGACAGTAACAATCGTGAACCTCACGTAAAGTCCACATGATTATATGAAGCAGAATCCGTCAACTTATAAGATGTCATCTAAATACAACCTCTTTATAACAAACCAAATCAAATGCCAGATATTACTGCAACGGTCGATAATATTTAATGTCCTGTTGAACTTTTACTGTTTATTGATGAAAAGGTCACACCACTTGACTATATCAAGACAGAATTTTCCTTCTTTCTCTTTTCTCTTGTCTCTCCTTTTCTACTCAGGACTGAATTCACTATTCCAAATGCTTCACAGTAACACTGGCTGGGCTATTGTTTTTATTAACTTTTTTTTTTATTAAAGCATTAGATTCTTATAATTTCTCTGCAAAACAAGTTCTTTTTTCTTCACGGCAGTGGTGGTATGCTCTCCATAAGTTGGACAAGTGGGTCTCAACTAAGGACTTGAATTGTCTAAAATAATGCATTTTGTATTATTTGAAGGATTCCCCCTCTAAATAGATTAACTCCGGATTCCAGTTCAAATAATTCATTGTTCCCAA
>NC_068993.1:13961986-13970075 GCF_001194135.2 Octopus bimaculoides
CACACACACACACACACACACACGAAAAACACGTATCCACACACACACATAACACATACACACATACACACACAAAAGTGCATGCACGCAGACGTACCCATATATACATACGCTCATTACCACAGGTACACATACTCATAGAACTATGAAATCTTCATAAACGATCTCTCTGTATCTCACTATCTTTCACTCTCTCTCTCTCTCTCTTCCTCTCTCTCTCTATATCTCTCTCTCTCTCTCTCTCTCTCTCTCTCTCCCTGTTGCTCTCATTTTTTCTTCCTCTACACTTAGCTATTCAATCATTATGAAGTAATTATTTGCTTTGATTTATCATTCAACATAACACTTTGAAAGAGAAATGCATGCTGTCATAGATAAATGGATAATTTCTTTAGTACTCTCCAAAATGTTTCTTGCTAAATCTATTTAAGGCTGCGTGAGTTTCCTGTCTCATCAACTTATAAACATTGATTGATTCATTTGCGTAAACGTTTCCAAATCTTGTTACAATAAAGTGACGAAGAAAAATAAATATTTCTTTAAGTAAAGCCTTCAATTTAACCAACATCCTATATTAGAGAAGAGAAGTGATATATCTATCGCCGCCGCTATGTACTTCCATTTACATACCTACAAACTTGCATACATACATAGATAATAAATACATACATACATGCAAACAGACAGACATACAGACAGACAGACAAACATACATACATACATACATTCGTACACAGAAACATGTATGCATGCATACATACATACATATATACATACATACATACACAAATACCCGGTTGCTGATGTTGAAATCCCGATGGAGCCTTGGATCTACGCTAGAAAGTAGTTCTTTCTCTATTGGCGAGAAATTTTGAAATAAACTGAATAATGACATACATATAGACAGAGATAGAAAGACATAGACGTCACTGATGCCAGAAAACCGGAAGTAAATATTTTTAAAAATATTCCAAAGACGTGACTCTAGTATAAAAAACAATATTGTTTATTTTTTTATGATCAATGTAAGTGAAGGAGACAATCGATGTCTGAAAGTTACTTAGCAAAGAGTTACTGCCCTTCTCCACATAACTCAGGAAAGGGTATTTTCAGTCCCCATGGAACCCGGTACTCGTTATGTGAAAATTCTAAGCGTCTAAAAATCATCCATGGAACATAAGTAACGTACGTTTCCAGTTTGGAGAAAAGCAGTTGAAAAATACGGCCATTACATTCTTTTAGACGTACACAGAGAACGAGATTTATATATATAAAGTTCTTTGAACTTTGCAATTACATTCATTCTCGTCAACAAAAATGTTTTTAATATATTACAGATGTAAATTTAAGAAGCGAAGCCTGCCCATTTCTTATGCGAATATTGTTCAAAGTGCTTCCTTAGAGGATATAATATTGAAAATTTTCCTGTTGAGAAACTTTGTCGATATATAATATGAATTTTAAAACCCTCCTCTCAAGTAAATAGCGTTTACCATATATACATTTTGTTATCTTTTGAGACAAGTTATCTTTACGAGAAACTGTCTGTGACAGAGAATTGTAGCTTGTCTGTCTCATACTGAGAATATTCAAAATTTAGAGATTAAGATCTTAACGAACGTTCATTTAATTCTGTGTTTTTTTAGTTTTGCCTTCATAATATTTATATATTTTTTCCAAACTATATGAAAAAATATTGTATGGAAAATCAATGTTTGACACATATTCAGTAAAATAAACTGCTTTTGAATAAAATATATATTAACAAACATAATTTAAAACATATACATAAAACTACGTCATGAACAAACGCATCAGCAACAACAGAAACGATGTCAAAATCAGCAAGGACAAGAGTCAGAAGTTATAAACGAATGCATACCATTTTTAAAGTATCCTCACACACACACACACAAACACACACACACACACACACACACACACACACACAACACACACACACACATCTGTGCATGTGCGCGCGCGCGCCTGCTATTTTATACAGAGTAATCAATCACGTTTGACGGTCAAATGGAATAACATCGAAATGGGTAAGCTAGGTTTAGTATGTCGTTGCTCATGGCATTGAAGAAGGATATTTCTCTAAATGAATGCCAGATGTACGCGACATTATTCTCTTTCAACTTGTTTGTTTAGTATAAGTACTAAATGACAGTTAAGCCTCTCAAAACGTCCACCAAAAACACGTCATCAATAATGGAAGGCGATAAAATAACATCTGAATGACAAAATTTGCTGTTTTGACTGATGACGTAACGTGATGTCATTCTCTACATTTACGTTACATAAAATTATTTTAGTCTACATCGAACTAATTAGGGTCACATAGATGAATTGCAGAGTTACTGAAAGTATTATCTTGTATAGTGGCTCTCAAGCAGAGCCAATATAGTCCTGAGGGTCCCTATGAGAATTTGGGGATTCCACAGACAAAAAAGACACACTAAATATTCACGATATTGTTTTAAGCGTCTGTAAAAAGACTTTTCTTTAAATGTACGTATTGGTATGCATTGCAAGAAACAGATAGGTATATGTGAAAAAGAAAATAGGAATTTTGAAAGAATGTTCTATGAAACTTGTTTTTAAACATCGAAAGGCTAGGTGGGGTGTCCGCCAGAGAAAAATAGTAATCAAAGGAGTCCATAGATAAACAATGGTTGCGAATCCATGATCTAGAACATCAAACTGATGGCATCAATATACTTTAAATACATGTATAGTTTAGTAGGGGCAAGTTAGAAACCTAGTGGGAGATCAGTGACCAATAAGTGAAGTGAAAATCATCAGCTTCAGTAAATAGAAAATATTAGGTTCGAATGAAAGGCTCCTCAGCAGCACGCGAATCAGAAGAAAACACCCTTAAATAAATCTGTCATACACCTTTAAGATGTAAAAGAGAAACAATAGTTGACACTCTCAAAATATATTTCTCTTAATGTATGAATTTGTAATTATGTATGTTTGTATGTATACATGTTATTATTCAGTTTATTTCAAGATTTCTTGGCAACACAGAAAACTGGTTTCTAATCTAGATCCAGTATAAATATTGTTGTGTCGACGCCCCAAGCGAAGAAGTAGGATCACCCAAGACATATAAATAGAGGTACTCTAGCTGTTTAGTAGCTGTTGAAAGCGTGCTACTTTGTCTGTGTTATACCTTCTCCCCATCGCTAGACAACAACCGTTGGTTTGCTTACGGCCCTGTAACTGAGCAGTTCAGCAAAGGAATTCGATGAAATCATTGACGGGCTTAAAAGAAGTGGCGGGGTCCATATTGTCGACTAAACCATATATATACGCACATATATATATATATACACACACATGCATGTACATATCCACATAACTGAAGTAAAACCCCTTAATACATTTGTTCTTTCCCGAGCACGACACACCCCTTGTTTCTCCTGTCATCAGAAATGCATTGAACCAGTAATTGGTCTGTTGAAAATCTGAAACTAACGCTTGATATTTATTGCTATAAGAAATCTATAGAGTAAAAAGAGATATAAATATGAAAGAGAACACCACAGATTCTCGAGCGTGCACACACACACAAACACACACACACACACACACACACATACATATATATATATATATATGTGTGTGTGTGTGTGTGTTTGTGTGTGTACATATATGTTTGTGTGATATACATAATATATATGTATATATATATATATATATATATATATCTTCTATAATATTGTACATAGGATACAAGGATACAAGAGGCAACAGCTGTACTCAGTAATTACTGCACACATACTTCAAAAATAAATAATAAAATATGTATTAACGCAGGAAAATGCGTCAAAACCACTATAAGAATAGACCAATCAATAACCATTCATAGAATTAAATGAGATTTAGATTCTGCAATCAAAGAGTCAAAAACAGTCTTATAACGATATGTAGTCGCAGATGAAATAGATAATAGGGAAAATGAAAAATTTGAAGAGAAAATTAGGAAAGATAATAACATCTGGTGAACCAGAGGAATATTAAAGATGGAACCTAACTAAATATAACTAAAATAGATAATATGAATAAATACATTAGTTATCCTAGTCACAAACTGAAGGTTCAATATAACGAATTTGTTGTTAAGTCAAGCTACGAATTTCAATGGAAAAACAAGAAATAAATATATGCGAACCCAATCCATCATTTCATGTATGATGGCGTCATAATGTATCTATCTCTCACATGCAGACGTACAGTAGGAGAGAAAACAATGCGGAAACAATACGAAGCAGATAAGTGCATTTATGATAAGACAGAAGTAGATGCATTCCAGAAGTTTTGAGACTCTTTCAAGAAGAACATTTAGGCACCTCGAAGAAGTACAGAACCCTTCTAGTTTGCTTCAAAGTAGGATCCTCTGACTTCAATGTACGTCCTAATAGAGTCCAGTTACTTCATGAATGTTCCATGGAAGTCCTCCAAAATGAAGGTATCTAAGGCCTCTATTTCACCCTCCGTCATCTTTTCTTTCAGCCTGGGTAAAATGTCACAGGGAATTGTAGGAAGAGTAAGGGATATTTTTGAGACCCATCCTTCTCGAGTAATCGGTGAAGTGGATGAAATTGTCCACTAGATTTTTGTCCTGTTGGTGGTGTCCTGGCATCTTGCTCAAAAGTTTAAAACTCCTTCAAAACCCCCACACCGTACTCATTATTGACAACCTGTCAACAGAGAACCCATAGATGTAGACGACGCCCTTATTTTTGAAAAATGGGGGATCATCATGGGGTTCCCGGCAATTTTTTTTTGCCCGCACTCTTGTGCCAGCGGAAAACATACTCGGTTCATACAATTCAATCCTTAAGTAGTCTCGAGGATGCCATATGCTTATGAAAGTGCTGAAAAGTAGTATTAGAAGGGTATGTTGTTGAAAGTTTGGTTACGAGCACCTTCACTCTGTAATAATAACCGTTGGCAGGTCAGCTTATTTGATATATTAATATTATACTAATCTAGGGTAATTATCACTGCCCTCCTAAAAATGTCTCAAAACCTCTGAAATGGACCTTGTATATATCAATAATACTGTGTATATATGTGTGTTTCGTTGTATGTATGAATGTACGTATTTTTATACATACATGTTCGGAGAGTGGGAGGGAAACCGGGCAAATGATAGGTGCAGTCCACAGGTTTCAGACGTCAAGCTTTCAAATACATACATGTACAAGAAGCAACAGTATATGAAATGTGTACTCGTAAAAATTGGTTTGTAATTAACAATCAGCCCACAGACTGCTTAGCAATTTTACGGAAATCTGTCGTCTTGATTAAATGGGTATCCATATTTTAACTGGCGTGTGATTTAAGATTGCATTGTATATGTGTTATTAATGTTTTTGCCCAGACTCCTTCCATCTATCCTCATAACCACGTCTGAAGGAGATGAGTCTGATTCAAGAAAGGATGCTCCGTCGTAAGAAAAGAGATCCATCACAACCGATGTTTTATTGGAAATAATAAAGTGATCATGGCTGTGTGCTACATGGTTCCGGGTTCAGTGCCACCGCGTGGCAACATGGATGAGTTTGTTCTACTATACCCGCGGGCCGACCAAAGCCTTGGGAGTGGATTTGGTAGATGGAAACTGAAAGAAGAATGCCGTATATTTATATGTGTGTGTACGCGTGAGTATATGTGCGTGTGTGTGTGTGCGAGTGTTTGTGTCTGTGTTTGTTCACCCAGACTGCTGGACAACTGGCGACGGTGTGTTTACGTTCTCTTAACGTAACGGTTCGACAAAAGCGACCGAGAGAATAAGTACAGGGCTTGAAAATAAAATAAGTCTCAAAGTCAATTTCTTCGAATGAAAATCCTTGAGGGATCTGCCCCAGTATGGCCACGGTGTAGTGATTGAAAAAAAACGATTTACATTACATTTTGCTGACGACTACGAGTTAGTATAGGCGTTGTTTTACTGTAGGTTACTGAGTACCAAAGAATTCAACCCTGTATTACATTTAGAAGCGAGTGTCTGCGGGCCAAGCAAGTGCTGTTAACAGAATAACTGAAATGGGGCTATAACATTATTTCATTTACTCTAAAAAATAAAATACTTGCATGTATATTCTATATCATATGGTTTCTTCTACACCAAAAGGCGTTGACAAGAAATAGAATAGCGCTCGATTCGTATCATGCCCAAAGTATGAGGAAGTAATATTCAAATACACAAAAACAAATTGAAAGAGAGATAAACAATTTTCAAAAGAAAATAAACTGAATAAAAAAAAAAATCATGAAACAAGCAGGAACGCAGTTTCAGCTTCTCACATTTCAACACTGAAAGCGCAAATTTGCTGAATATCCGCAAAAATTGTGACAACAATTAGAGCAGTAACAACGGTTGCAGCAGCCAAAACAGCAGCATTTAGAACAGTTGCAACAGCAGCAGCTGCAACAACAGTTGCAATAAAAACAAGAGTATGAACTAATACTTCTATAATACTAACGAAAGTTTCCAAAAATATCTCTTTTTATATGGAAGCAAGGCAACGGAATGTCACACACGCATGTCCTTTCTTTAAGAAATTTAACTAAAAATGGAAGATATATGACTATGTATAGGCATGTATATATGAATATATATATATATGATAATATAAATAATGTATCCATGCATATATACATACATATATGTACATACCTCTATACGCATGTACATATACGTATGTATATATGCATAGATATATTATTTATATTATTATATGATTGGACACCACGCATCCTTTTCCAAGTAAGTTTTATCTTCATAATTCTGATGCGACACTCCATTCCACCCTATCAGTCTTTAGTTTTCTCTCTTCTTTTCTCTTATTCTTTTACCACGTCTTCCCCCCCTCTCGTTTTCTCTCTCTTATCCTTTCTCCATATCTTTTCCTCTCCCTTTTAAATTTCTCTGTCAGTCGCTCACCCTCTCTCATTCTTCTTCCTTTGGTGTCGTGGCTCCTACGTTACCATCTTCCATCTTTCTTTCGTTTCCAAACTTGTGTTTCCTTCTGTTGCAGCTGGAGGAATCAGGCGCATTCATGCCTGTCTTTTGTCCGAGTGGGTTTCTCCGCGTTCGCCACCTCATCTCGTTTAGGCTTAGCAGAACTTCCTGTTTGTTTTCAATGTCATGTTTTTGTTACCGATTTTGACCCTCTGAAAAATCCCAAATTTTATTTACTTTGCTTTGCGGCACCAACTGCTTTGTCGAAAACGTATCTTGTAATAAATTGCTCGAAATACGAAGAAGAAAAACAGTCGACAACTGATGAAGAGTCGTTTTTTATGTTGCTTGTCTTGTTTTCCATTTGTTTCTTTCGTTCTTGCAAACAAAAAGCTCATATTTATATTTATAAACGCTATTATAACATTTGATTTTTTTCACACATCACAAAACTGGGACCGTTAGAAATTCACGAGAAGAGAAATAACGCTTTCTAATAGATAAATACTTATACGGGTGTATCTTGTTGAGAAATAGAGTTACACACAACTTTGGGAATATTTCTCAAGCAGGCGTGAAAATATTCAAGACAATAATATCCAACTTTTAAAGAATTGTTGATGTTGATCTTAGCTTGTTGGCTTGTCACATCTGTATACCATGCGGTATATCAGGATGAATTAAATAGGTTAATCGTTGATGATTATATGTATGTTTAAACGTATCTACGTATGGAAATATTGCTCATACACATGGAAGCACATACATAGGTACATATATATGTAATGCATAAATGACGCTACACACATACACACACACATACGCATATATATATATATATATGTATATGGATTAAAGTGTATATGTATGTATATATGTATATACATACGTGTGTGTGTGTATACATATGTATAGGTGTGGCTTTCTGCGTATGAGTGTTAGTATTCCATACATTTTTTGGTATTCCGCATTTCTTTTTTTTCTTTCTGCTGCTTAAGTTTAGCATTCCCAATGTAATTGTTTTTGCCTTTTTGGGTGAATCATGTATATATAACAACATACACACGAATCAACACCCCCACAAAATGTTACACACAGACATAT
>NC_068993.1:13970306-13971119 GCF_001194135.2 Octopus bimaculoides
TATAGTATGTAGTAGCTGTCAGAAATTGGATATTGTATTTGTGACTATACAAACTGTACATGTGTGAAGCGTTAAGAAATTTTATACCATTGATGGTTTATATCTTTTCTTCCGCCATCACTTTCTGTTTTGCTTTGAGTATTCTTTTTTTTTTTGTGTGTTATTCTTCAAAGAAAATCTGCAAAATGATTTTGAATTTCCATTGCAAATATTCCTTCTCATTACATTTCAGATATATGCTTCTATGTCTCAGTTTGGCTTACTTTTTCACACAGGCATACTTCTGTGTACAAACATACATCGAGAGATAGAGAGGTAGATATACTTATATATATATATATATATATACAAAATAATAATAAGCATAACGTGTGTGCGTGTGTGTGTGCGTGCGTGTGTGCGAGTATGATTTTATTTCAGAATATCTTATTTCTGAATGTATTTAGTAAAAAAAACAAAAATAAATAAATAAATAACAAGAAAAACAAAAGAGCAGAAACACGTCTAGTATTGAGCATCTACTGCAAGAGTCTGCCCGAATCATTATATATAATTACCTCCTCATTCACCGATATATCCTTTACTTCCTGCTCCTCTATACTAGAGAGAAACTGCAACATTTGTGTCCTCGATACTCACTGTTTATGTATAATGCTGATTGCTCGCTTCATCTAATTAACGGAGGCGTTCGAGTATGGTGAAGTAGTTAATTCTTAACCATGGGATATGGATAACACGGATATCGATGTCATTGTAGGGCTCATCTCATTTATTCGTATATATATATATGTGTGTGTGTGTGTGTGTGTGTGT
>NC_068993.1:13971406-13973499 GCF_001194135.2 Octopus bimaculoides
TATATAGGTGTATATATATATAGATAGATAGATAGAGAGATAAATAGATACTTGCGTGGTAGTGTTTACGCATGTTTTTTTTTTTAAATATACATTCTTAGAGCTATACTTATATACATGTGAGTGTATATGTTTACAGACAGAAATATGTATCATTCTGTATACATTCCTTCTATCTTTCCTACCTACCTACCTACCTACCTACCTACCTACCTACCGCCATATATATCGGTCTTTCTATCTATCTATCTATCTATCTTTATATCTATTTGTCTGTCTGTCTGTCAGTCCATGCATTGTATCTGTTAGTTCCTTTCTCTCTTTTACGGTATGCAAATTGCAGTAGCTAAAGTTTACTCGAGACACCTTTTTATTCATAAAAGCATTCATCATCAAAGTGGCTGATATTAGTCGAATATACTCGGATAATACAGCCTACCAGCAGTTATATCACATTTGTATAATATCATCTTTTGAAATATTCCATCATTATCATCGCGTGTCACTAACAACGGGAGAAATTTTTAATTAAAGCTGATATTTTGTTACATAAGGCATCCATAATATGACATCAAAACAATTCAAATATCAAGCTTTAGTTCATTTTCACTCCTAATAACTGAATATATTGTTTATTATTGTCTATGAAGATAAGTTAACTGTTGAGGATTTACATCATTGTCTCTGGAAGCTCTATCGATCGGTGAATTTCGTAAATACATGCTAAATATATTGTGAAGGCATAGTCATATTAAATGCTGTTTGTTTTTCTGTTATTCAATGCTGGTGATGAAACTCATGCACATCAGAGGAAAGATCTGGCTATGATATAAGGGGTGCAACGAAATGTGAGCTTCACAGGGCGTTGTTTATCATATCTGATTTTGATGATTTCACCTGTCGTAGTTCAAAGTGTAGATAAACCTCCGGGAATATACTGTTTAGACTCGTCCCTTACTTCGGGCACTTCTCTGTACATAGCGATGGAAGTTATCGTAAGTTTGTGCTCACGGAATTTACTCTGTATACTCTACCAGCTCAGATTACAATAAACCTTTTAGGTCTCTCAGTTTTAAAGTAAGTTATGCTTGCCAGGACAATATTATTTCCTAACCACTCGCTACAATACAACGCTTAAATTCCTGCAATGCAAACTCGAAACTAATGTGTGGATGTCTAGTTAACAATATTCCAAAACACATTTACGACAGGTTGTTGAAAAGTACCTAGCTATAAGGATGTCACGGAAGGCCTGTTGCAGAAGGCCTGGCCAAACCTTCCGAGTTCTTTTACAAGGCTTAGAAAAACTGAAGAACCACTGCGATAAGTGTGTGAATCTGCGAGCGAAATGTGTTTAATAAAATCGTAATTATCTAATCACCCTATATATTCTTCTAGCAAGTCAAGAACTGGCTTAGCGTACATCTAGATGTACCATATATTAAATATATGCACAGCATTTTGATTGTACTACAATTATATGTGGTTTGACGCAAAAGATTTCAATATTGATAATTCTTTGGACGAACAGACAGGGAACGTGCTGAATCCCAATGTAATCCTTCTATAAACTAAGGTTGTAAGGAATCTGGACTTCTCTACATAGCACACAAAACTGTCGCTAGAGAATCTTCTTATTCTAAGGGAACGCATAACTGTATACAAGAAATTGCGAGTTTTGGTACAGACAGCAATATTTCTTTATAATAAGTCTGAACACTTTGTTTAACTTCCATGTTTCCATAATTTGTCACTAGGAAGAGTTTTATGCAGCTGACATCTCTCAGGGTTATGTGAGAAATTCGTGAAAATGCAGTTGAAGAAATGAAACTAGAATATTTTTTTTTCTTTTGTCTGGCGATTATGTCGTATTTTCTTCAATCGCTGAGTTACAATTCTATAAAGCAAACAACAATACTGATTGTCATTTGCTGGGAGACAATACAATTATAAACACACGCTTACTCACACACACTCATATACTTAGGATCACAGTCAGACGCACATGTAAGCTCACACAGACACACAGGTAAGCTCACACAGACACACAGGTAAGCTCACACAGACACACAGGTAAGCTCACACAGACACAC
>NC_068993.1:13973509-13975205 GCF_001194135.2 Octopus bimaculoides
TAAGCTCACACAGACACACAGGTAAGCTCACACAGACACACAGGTAAGCTCACACAGACACACAGGTAAGCTCACACAGACACACGCATATCGCGAACTTCCACATAATTTCCCCTCTACGAAATTCACTTACAATGCAATTCATAAAGTGCAGCGCAATAGGTTTGAATCTGAAATCCCGTGGCCGCAAAGTGAACTTTTTAATTGCAAAGACATATCTGCATCTAAAATTTCAAACCTGCATTTAACAAAGTATTCATTTAAAGTAAAGATATAAATCGGTTGAGATTTTATTCGGGGCGGACATTTGTTTGGTTACTCTTAGTATCAGTTAAATAGATACAGCCTGTTTATATATACATACGGTATTATTAAAACAAGGAGTGATATTGTAATTAAATTGGTATGAAACAAGATACAGAATTTCATTTAAACTGGATGTTTTCACTTTCTGCAACTTCTATATCAACACTGAATTTTTGTTTCAATTTATGCTACTCGTATATCATTTATCATCTTGATAACAAGATTAAGATTTTTTCAGAAAAAATGACATTCGAGATTTCAATATGAATAAGTAATAGATAATAGAATATAATTTTCGATTATCAGATCTTATTTGGCTATACATATAATCACACTTCTTCTCAATAATCATTACCGACCACCCATGTTGCTATGAAACTAATAACACACGCAACAAAGATAATAATATAAATATATGTAAAGACGAAAGAAAAAGAAAAAAAACGTTTAATTCTGCGTAATGACCACGTATGTGGTGACCTTATATTTAACAATAAGTAAACAGATGACTCACTAACATAATGTTTCGGCTTTTATGCACATGCGCACAAACGCACGCACACACAGATACACACACACACACACACACAAAACAAGTGAAATGCAGGGCAGATCTGTGATAAGCATTTCATAAATGGGTAACCGAGCATTTACTTTATGTGAACGGAGGGCCGGTCGTAATTAGGTATTAGTAATATAGACTTTTAGTGCCCAGAGCACATATAATTAAATTGGAAGGCAAACGACCTGTCCGTCTCTTACATTCACGGAAAGGACGACTACTCAATTAGAACATAGCCGGGAAATCATGAAACATTCTCTAACTACAATATTCAACAGTAGCTAATATAAGTGATATTCATTTGAATGATGACAAGGGTTGTTTTAGTATACGTAACATGTCAGATAAACAAAAGCTATAGATACGATTATCACTTGGAATATGAAGAAATTACGATTATCGGTTGGAATATGAAAAATTTTCAGGGGCTATAGTAGTGCAACCATATCCTTGGTCTGAGAGATTTCAGAAAAATAGGAACAAATGTTGTAGCATTCCTAAAAATCGTTATTAGTCACACCCAAAATAAAGAGTATGTGAAATGTTTAAGTCAGTAGGTTTGAGATTATTCTATGTATAGACGGTCCGGAGTTTCTAACTATAGCCGCTGGAAGTAAAGTTTGTGCAGATATGCAATATCTAGTATCAGTATATACAGCTGTACAATTTACATACTTAGCATCTAATTATCATTGGAGGTCATCGATCCCGTACCTTCAGGAAGAGAGATTTTTATATAAGTGGAAATATTTGTCTATGAATGCACACGGGTATACATACATACATACATACATACATACATACATACATATATATATATATATATAT
>NC_068993.1:13975664-13976995 GCF_001194135.2 Octopus bimaculoides
GATAGATAGACAGACAGACAGACAGATAGATAGATATACAGATAGATAGATAGATAGATAGATAGATAGATAGATAGATAGATAGATAGATAGATAGATACATAGATAGATAGAAATAAATGGAGAGATAGATTGGATAGATTGATAGATAGATAGATAAATTGGTAAGTATGGATGTGTGGTTGTATATATATGTGTGTTTGTGGGTGTGTACGCAAGTGTGTCGTATGTGTGTATATGTATGAAATATCTGTTCCTGCTCATTTTCATATGCCTATTTGTATATGTGAATGTATGCTTATAGGTAAGTATAGGAAAGTGCCTTTTGTTTATACTTGAGAACGGGAGCATTATCTTGAGACTAATGCGAGTTTCACGAATGTATTCAATTGTAAACATAGTTAGCTAGCTACATACATTCTGTTTGTCTATGTACATTTTTAAAGGGCAGAGCAAGTTCTGCTCACATATCCTTAGCTCTATTTGAAATGAGTGTTAGATACGACAAATACATGCTGTTTGTTCTTGTAAATTATATTATGTCTTTGTTTTTTCTTTTCGTTTATTTATTTTATAATTTTTTTTTTTCGATATTTTGTATGTCGAAAGAAATATATCTATTCCGCAGAGTGAGAACAAGTTGCACAAAAATGTATATATCTATGCAAAAGATTAGTTTCTTATAGACGCATATTTCTACATATAACAGTATAAATATACAAAAGCATAGATATGCATGCACATATGAATGTATATAATCGGTATTTTATCTATGTATATAATGTGGAAGTTCTTATGAGTGATAGCCATCTTAAAATTAAGTGATGATTTTCAAGACCCTGATACATAGAGGAAGTGATAACTTATTGACATATATTTAAGAAGACACCACTGATGAGACTGTAATAAGGACCGAACATCGTTTAAAGCTGTTCAGAATTTGTTTAATCTACAGACATCTGTGTAAGTTTGTCATGTGTGTGTATGTCCATCATGTAGCCTTACATATATTAGGTCAAACCTAGATACTACAGAGATTGGACTTACAGTTGAAATCCTTCTTTTATCAAATAATTTGCTGAGGAATTGTAGAATACAGATTAGGAGCTCCAGTAGTCTAGAGTAATACATTTAATACATATATTACAAGATTGGTTATATGTCTCTACTGTATTAGGCAAGTGATGCAGAAATTTCTGGTGGTGAAAGAGTCGAAAATTTATTGGTGCTCTTCATCATTCCTCTAAATCTACGGTAATATGTAAATTTAACAATACTGGATTTCTACTACGTGACTTTATATATATGTATGCATTTATATATATATATAT
>NC_068993.1:13978347-13979439 GCF_001194135.2 Octopus bimaculoides
TATGTATATATATATATATATATATATATATATATATGTGCGTGCATATATTGTATATATATATGTATATATGTGTATACGCGAAGACGTTTGTATATGTATGAAAGAGAGAGAAAGAGAGAGACTGGGTGAGTGAGATAGTAATGGCGTATATTCATTGTTTTTGCTGTAGGTTTTCAACGCAAAACACATCAGTTACAATTCCAGTTACTACGCCTCACATTTAACTCTTAACTTGTATGTTGGATTCTGTTTTCTTGCCTCTTTATCGCCTTCTTTCTCTCTCTCACATTTTATCTCTCCCACTCTATATCTCTCTCCGTAACATCCTCTTTTCTCTCCCTAATATTCACTCCCTTCTTCCCTTGTATATCTCCTCATTTTTGTTTTCTTTTTGCGTTCCTCAATTTTAGTTCTCCTACAATCGATGCACGGTTGTAGGCAGTACGGGAAAGCGCACTTGCTCAATGCATTAGCAGTGTTGTGTATACTTACATCAAAGATATTCACCTTTATTGATAAAAACATGGACATCACACTTTGGTATACCGTAGTTTAACACGTCAAAATCATTTCAAATCCATACTAATGTAAATTACCAATGACGTTTTCTAGGTAGTTTCTTTACTTATATGTCTTTTGCATTATTTTATTATCGTGCAGTATTTTTTTTTTCTTTTTACTTCCGTACCTAATGGTTTTCCTGTTAGGTGTGTTTTTATTGTGTGTCATTGTTGCTCTTGTTGATTCCTTGACAAACAAATACCTTATAAATCTTACGATGAGTTAAGGTATTATGAAAAGAAAACGGACTAAAGCAATAACCGCCGCAAATCTACATGCATTTCTTTTACTAAATAGTATTACGACAACTCAACAACAGTCAAACACAACCCTACACAACTTAAGTGGATATACATTCTGACACGAGTTCACTCGCAAAAATACACACATACACACACGTACATACTTTCACTACATACATACATACATCCGTACGCACACACACACATAAACAGCCACACACACACACACACACACACACACACACACACACATACATATATATATATATATATATCCCTATATATG
>NC_068993.1:13979711-13986229 GCF_001194135.2 Octopus bimaculoides
ACCTCTCTCAATGTTGCTCTCTGTCTCTGTCTGTATGTTTGGTTCTCATGGTCTTTCATTTCCCCTGTTTCTTTCTCTCTCTCTCTTTCTCTCTCTCTCTCTCTCTCTCTCTCTCACTCTCCTTCTCTCTGTCTCTCTCTTTTTGAATACGCATACAAAATCGTTCTGAAGTTACTTATTATATAACCGATAAAGAGTGGAGGTGAGAAGGTGCCATAATATGCTTGCGCGTGCGCGGGTATAAGTGTGTGTATGTGTGTGTGAGAGAGAGAGAGAGTGAGAAGGAAAGAGAGATTCAGAGAGAAAGAGGAGATCGTGATACGTAGAGACATTTTGAATATAACATTGTTGCTATTGACATTCCTGTACAATGGAATGATATGCCGTTGGCCTTCATGTGATTGTACATTTGTAGTAATTTGATGAGTACAAGAACAACCCGTGGATTTAGAAATCGCTCCGTTTCTGTAAGAACTAAAAACATGAATTTGGGAAAGCGAGCAAAATTGCTTCTCATGTTTTATGGACATTAACTCCTGAGAGTAACGCAGCTGCCATAAAATGTCACTCGGCACAATACTTCTCATGATTAAAGAGATTTTCAAAAAAAAAAAAAAAAAATTCCAGACGTACGTTAATGAATTTGCCATAGGAATGACGGTTGGTCTTTCTTACGTAGTTCTACGCACCTGTAATCATGTCACTACACGGATCTCACTTTATCTTCCCTTTCTTTTTAGACTTTATTTTTCTGTGTCAAGATATTATACCGCCAAATAACATTGTGATCAGAAATACAGCTAACATATTATGCCATACATTTTATTTTTCTCTGCTAAGATATTATACCGCCAAATAACGTTGTGATCAGAAATACAACCAACATATTAAGCTATATATTTCATTTCTCACTGTTATGATATCATACCACAAATAACGTTGTGATCAGAAATAAAGCAAACATATTAGACTATACATTTTTTTAACATTTCCTTTCTCTTAAGTATACATATGTTTAAGTTGATTTTATAAAACGTATACGTACTGTAAGCTAACGAATTTACATACGATGCCTTACTGAAGGTTACTGATATTTAAATGAATGATTCCTAATAAATAATTACATATAACTAACACTACTCGTCCTCCTGGAACGTCAACATGCAGACTCAAACTTCACTAAGCACCATTATTCGTAAATTGCGGCAGTGCAAGCGAGATTACTGAATCATTTGGAGTACTTTAGAAATATATAACTCATATGCTAAAGAATCACGGAAATGCTACAGTTTTCACCGAGGGTAAGGAAATCATACTGTACTGATTGGAAACTCTAGCAGCTGCCTAAAATCCATGGAGATTACTTAAATATGCTTCCCCCACACTGACAAGTTCATGCTTGATATCTAGACCATTCCATCTTCCACATCTAAATACCACACTGACAAGTTCATGCTTGATATCTAGACCATTCCATCTCCCACATCTAAATACCACACTGACAAGTTTATGCTTGATATCTAGACCATTCCATCTTCCACATCTAAATACCACACTGACATGTTTATGCTTGATATCTAGACCATTCCATCTTCCACATCTAAATACCACACTGACATGTTTATGCTTTATATCTAGACCATTCCATCTTCCACATCTAAATACCACACTGACAAGTTTATGCTTGATATCTAGACCATTCCATCCTCCACTTCTAAATACCACATCGACCGATTTAGATTACCATTCTCTCCCATAGTCCACTATTTAATCTAGTTTTCATTTGTAACACGCTTAAAATATGGCTTTATAGACATACTCGCTATTGGATGTGCATACGCATATTTTTCTATATTTCTGTTTGTATATTCATATATGAACATATATATGTATACAAACATACATACACACACGCATAAACACACACACACACACACATACACACACACACACACACACATTTGCGTAAGTGGAAATGTGCATGTTTATGTTCATATTCCTCTGCGAGAATGCGCATTTCTGTGCCACATACTTTGTGTGTTTAGAAACATGCACTGATTTGCTATTTAAATAAGAATAACAACAAAAACGAAGAAAACCAGAGAAATCGAAACAAGTAAACATAAAGAACATTCGTTGTGAACAACAAGTAAAATGGAGAAAATTAAAACAAATAAAGATTCCTGAACGAATTTCAGATATACGAAAAAGTAACACAGAAATATATGCATAATAACTAAAAAAAATATATGTAGAGGTAAATTATATGCAATCAGTGTTGACCTAAAAGACTCGCATTTATTAACGGATATAACTGAAAGCATGTAATGCACCCACTTTACATAGGAAAAAATAAATTACCTTTTACATACAATCAATGTATTTTCATTTCTTTCATTCTTATTGCTCTTACCATTGATCAGCTGTGTTTATATTCTGTTCCTTCGATTTATGCACACATACAAATATACATACATACATACATGCATACATACACGCACACACATATATATGTTGTTTTTTCTATTCTTATTCGAAAACATCTTAATGCGCGCCTCGGAACGACCACCAAATTAAAGCAATAAACAACAATAACATTACACAAACAAACCCACGATTTCACAAACAAATACTTCTACACACGCAATCATGGCAAGACCATATATATATATATATATATATATATATATATATATATACATACATACATATATATATATATACATACATATACATATATATACATACATACGTACATATGTATATATATATATATATTTACCGATGAATATACTTATGCATACACGTATATATATATACATTTGTATATATATATATATAAATATATGTATATCTGCTTGTGTGCGTATGCACATACACACACACATGGGTATGTATGTATGCATGTATTTCTCTATATACTTTCAAGCAGTCACGTGAGGGACTACAGGTAATGCAACATGTTGGTAGTGAAGGATGTTTGTTAAAATCCTTTACACACCTTTCAACAAAGGTGCTGCTACAATGTGGTCGATAGAAATACAATAATTGAGATCAGAGGCTTGACCTCGATAACTATGAAATAACAGATTCTACTAAAAAGAATCAAGCACACTGCTGCGGTATTAAATCAGGCGGCGGACTGAATGTGCCATCCAAGTACACGAATTCAAAATGATGCCGATAGAAATACATTCCTGATCCCTAACAATTCTCCTAGACTACAGGCCTAAACTGATAATTTATGTATGGAATCTAGAATGAGAAAATGTGTAGTTGATCTCGGCTTGAGAAGCAATATATATACTACAAGGTATTTAGATATTCTAACGACAATTCCAATTTTAATGCCTATATTTTTGTTGTAAGATTTAAGAACAAACATACCTGCTACTCAATATTTTTGTCATGTTATACTTATATTTATTCCTGGGTGTATGATAATGTTTTTTTTTTTTTTTGCGTTTCAGGGTTTTCTGAATGTAAAAGAAATACACATTAACTCGTACAAAGTGTTCTCTGCTCCTCCCCGTGTTAACCTATTGAATTTAATCTGTAATGACCTTTATGACCATAAACGTTTCTGATCCTCAGTTACTTCTGCTATATGAGGGATTCTCTGCTCCTTTGTGCTGTTCATTACTCTCTTTAAAGAAAATTTCCCTTTCTAAGCTACATAATAGATACATACAAAATATTCCTTTTACTCGTTTGCCAGATGTAACAACACAGAGTTCGTGCATGATAAGTAAATGTAATACTGAGTTTTCCAGAAGGTATTTCAATACACAGGAGTTGAATTAATAACATATAGCGCGGTGGGTGGCAGATAACATAATCATTTTCTCAGGAAGTTTTTATTTCGGATATGCTGCGAATTTTATCTAAAATAAGCACTAAAGTTGACTGTCGTCACGGGTCAACATGCACAATATACTAATAGAAAGAAGATATATTTTGAAACAATTGCACTGAAATGTCACTGCTAATCTTCTCTTTTGGGTTTAAGATGGTAAGTCACGAAAAGCTATTTTATACTTTTGAAGACACTAGAACGTAAATGTTTGCTGCCGAAATACGATGATATATCTTTCGTACGTTCAATTAAGTCTGACTTTATTTACCCTGTATGGTGTTTCCCTGCTATACATACATACATACATACATACATACATACATACATATATGTATGTGTATGTGTATGTGCGTGTAAGGTTCTGTTATTCTTTTACTTGTTTCAGTCATTTGACTGTGGTCACACTGGGGTACAGACTTAAAGTGTTTTAGACGGAAAAATCGTCCCTCAATACTACTTATTGTTTGTAAGCTTAGACAGGTATTTGTCCTCATCTTGTTTGTTGCTATACCCTCCAGCCTTCTTCAAGTGTCTTGGGGAAACTTTGAACCTCGGTTCTCATTCCCAAGGTATTTTTCGATGTTATTATTTTTGAGGTCACTGCTTGGAATCAAACTCGGAATATTGGGGTTAGTAGTCCGCAGTCTTAACCACTGTGCCATATGCCCGTGGGCAATTATGGAGTGAATTTTAGGGTTTATAAATCTAAGATTTTTCTATCCTTCCTTAAAACCGGTTTCCATATGCTGTTCATATATGCACTCGGTCTGCTTAGGAGGTTGTTGTGTCCTACCATATGTGCTGCTTCTTTTAGCTTTCGTATGTTTAGTTTGGGATGAAGTTTAGTTTGGGATGAAGTTAAAATAATAGACAAAGAACACCACTGGAAAATACGAAAACTAAAAGAAGCAGCACATATGCTAGGACGCAACAATCTCCTAAGCAGACCGAGTGCAGATATGAGCAGCATATGGGAACCGGTATTAAGGAAGGATAGAAAAATATTAGATTTATAAACCCTAAAATTCAGTCCATAATTATCCATGGGCATATGGCGTAGTGGTTAAAAGCGCAGGCTTGTAACCCCATAATTCCAAGTTCGATTTCTCTAGTAGAAAACACTAATGCATATTCACTATCATAACATTCATTTTTGCCCTATAGACTGAAAAATATCATTTTTAATGCTCACTGAAATCTCTAATTTACTTGCAAGTATTATCACAATCATGCATAGCAAGTTTCTTTTTCTGTTCAGATGGAAATTTGTTTTCATAAGGTTCATCCTAGCATTTAGGATAGATTCTGCAACCCTCATCTGTATACATACAATTCACATGCAAAATAAGCGTTCACTGTAAAAAGTACACATGTTTTCGATCCGATCTAGTTTGGATTCTTTGCCATCAAATTTGAATTCTTTGCCATCAAATTTGAATTCAAATTTGATGGCAGAGAATCCAAACTACATCGAACACATCTATATAAAAGTTTCAGAAAAATGCGAATGTCATGGTATTTGTCTTTCCTTCCACAAAAGATCATTGAGAACGCATTCCAATATACAGATAGTATCTTTGTTGTTTATCAAACCACATTCGTTTAAATAAGTATACCAACAATATAAAAGAATCTACGTATCGAGCTTCATGATATAGTTGAAATATTAGGCTTTAGGCTTATGCAAGATACCAATATTGTATTTTAGTTTACTCTTTCATTATTTGATACTTTCAATCATTGAACTGCGGCTATGCTGGAGTAAGTTGTTAAGTATTAATATCCATCTAGCCATACTGTCATTCATTCATATATACATACATATATATATACATACATGCATTCATATTTATGTATATAGGCAATAGCAAAAATTTATAACAACAACAATATAATTACATGAATGCAGAAACAAGAAAACAATATGGTCAATGATATTGTAGGAGAATCGAAAATCATAATAAAAGTGTTTTTGGTTTGGCATCATTTCCAATGCAATGCTACAGGCAAGAAAAACAGAAAGACAGAAAATATTGAAAGAGAACTAACATATTGAATGTATTTGTATTTCATTTTTATGAGTGTATCTACGTGTGTGTATATACATATACACTCCCATTAATATATGTATGTCTTTGTGTATGCGTAGGTATATATACATAGATGTGCGCAAACATTTTATGTGCACATATCTGTTTGAATGATTCTATGTGTATTTGGATATATGCATAGTCATCGGAGACATATATCTATGTGCGTGTACATGTGTGTATATAATTATGTACATATATATGTATGTAGGAAAGTATGTATGTATAGTGGAGTTGCAGTTCTTGGAGAGTAGTTGATTATTGATAAACACTGAAGAATGTACAGAATACGAAATAGGCTATATTCCTAGAAGTTTATATCTGGCTGCCGCAATCTCTAGAAATGTTGTTTATATGCAAGCACACACATACATCCACGATGTAAGCAATACTGAATATAAAATATTTCAATCTGCACCATCACTCATACCTACCTACCTACCTACCTACCAATATACCTACCTACCTACCTACCTACTTACCTACCTACCTACCTACCTACCTACCTACCTACCTACCTACCTACCTACCTGCCTGCCTACCTACCTACCTACCAACCAACCTACATACAT
>NC_068993.1:13986239-13986764 GCF_001194135.2 Octopus bimaculoides
CCTACCTACCTACCTACCTACCTACCTACCTACCTACCTACCTGCCTACCTACCTACCAACCAACCTACATACATACACACACACATACATACCTCCATACCTACCTACATACATACATACCTAACTCCATAAATTCATACACACACACACACACACACATGTATTTGTGTGCATTCAGTCCCACTGCATTGCAACTTGGGCAGGTGTCTTCTACGATAGCCTCCGACCGAAGCCTTGTGAGTGGATTTGATAGACGGAAACTGAAAGAAGACCTTCGAATATATATGCATATGTGTATGTATTTGTGTGTATGTGTTTATCACCCCACCACCATCTCTTCAAAACTGATGTTGGTGTGTCTATGTCTCCGTAACTTACCGGTTCTGCAAAACAGACCGATAGAATA
The DNA here is from genome assembly GCF_001194135.2 of Octopus bimaculoides. Taxonomy (NCBI): domain Eukaryota; kingdom Metazoa; phylum Mollusca; class Cephalopoda; order Octopoda; family Octopodidae; genus Octopus; species Octopus bimaculoides. The sequence goes on from NC_068993.1 coordinate 13,986,647, forward strand.
AGTACTAGGCTTACAAAGAATAAGTCCCGAGATCGATTTGTTCAAATGACTGAAACAAATAGATAGATAAAAGAATTAAAGAATATACATACGGAAATATACATACATACATATATAT
>NC_068993.1:13987555-13988174 GCF_001194135.2 Octopus bimaculoides
ATATACACCCACATAAATATGTATATATTTATTTACGCACACATAAGGACATGCAGAGCGCACGCACACACACATATATTTGTCTTTACATACATAGATATATACGTGTATGTATATGTATATTCATATTTGTATATATGTACCTATATTAATGTGGATTGTGTGTATGTGCGTTCTCCAATGTGTTCATGTATAAGTTTTGTATACGTCTATATTAATATGTACACTGAAACGAAGAACATAAACGATATAGGTATATAGCTTACAGCGTCGAAAATATTATTTGTTTAGTTGAAACATGTGAATAAATTTGCACAAAGAGTGTTTAGCCTACGGCTGTTTAGTTGGAACCCTTATGTTCAACGATAGCTTGAGCCAAATATTGCGTTTCATAGGACATCAAAGGAATATTATTATCTCGATATCTTTGCCAGCAGCGAACGAAGAAAACTTGCTTCGATCCAAAACAGCAGCAGGGTGATCATTTTATTTTTCAGTTTAGCAATCATAACGTGACTTCTTAAACACCCGGCGATGCAGCTAAGAAGAAGCATAACAATTTTGCCTGTATTTCAACGAATATTAAATGTGAATTCCCTATATATATATGTATATATAT
>NC_068993.1:13988407-13990013 GCF_001194135.2 Octopus bimaculoides
TATATATATATATACATGTATGTATGTACATGTACATGTAAATACATACATACACACACACACACACACACACACGCACATTCATACACAAAAATGTCTGCTATTGTTCTGTTCATAAACCAGCGCGCATGAATATCTCTATGATTCTATGTATGTATATATGTATGTATGTATGCATGCATGTATGTATGTATGTATGTATATATGTATGTATGTACGTATTATATGCATGCATATAAGTACATCGCACAACATGAGAGTGAGTTCGATTCCTGGACCTTGCTGTGCGTTGTGTTCTTGAGCAAGTCACTTTATTTCACTTTACCTCACTTTACTCAGCTGTATAAACTGGTTGCGATGTCACTGAAAGCTGCATCGATCTGTGCATGTGTTCGTCTTTGTATGCATCTATATATGATTTATATATACTGGTTATATACCTCTAAGGAATCCCAGATATCAAGGTTTCGAGTTTTTTACCCTTGTCAGTGGGATGTAGCTAAGTGAGACGGCCCTGAACAAGCTTTTAGAGCAAAAGCTTCATTTAAACTTCAGTCCACAACACTGACTGATTTGCGCTGGTAGATTGCCCGATCGAGTAACATAACGAATTATTTGCGCCATGCAGTGTTTCCGCATAAGCAAAATTTAGGTTAGTTGAAATATATTTGTGACATATACCAACTACTAAAAGGCAAATTCACTGCGGTTATCATAGAGAAAATATCTTCCTTATAGAAAAAATGTGTGAAAAGCCGTTAGTTTATTGAGGAGTGGCTGTGTGGTAAGTACCTTGCTTACCAATCACATGGTTCCGGGTTCAGTCCCACCTTTGTGGCACCTTTGTCAAGTGTCTTCTACTATAGCCTCGGGACGACCAAAGCCTTGTGAGTGGATTTGATAGACGGAAACTGAAAGAATCCCGTCGTATATATATGTATATATATATATATATATATATATATATATATATATATATATATATATATGTATGTATGTATATATATATATGTGTGTGTGTGTGTATGTATGTATATATACATACACACACAAACACATATATGTGTATTTATATGAATACAAACATGCACTCACACAAGGCACACTGATATACATACATGCATATATGCATACATACATACACGAATACATACATACGTATATACATACATACATATATGTATATACAAGAATAATAAATGTATCTCATTGTAGAAGTTGCATGGCAAACAAGTGCGTTCTTATACTCCAGGGATTCCCTATGGAGCCCATTGTCTGAAACCACAAGTTATCAACTTAAAAATACGGTCTTCATTATTCCAACAAGTTTCTGAATTACTGATTATTGCTGAAGAAAAACAATAATGGTGACTTCAATATGCCTCGAAACCTAACAAAAATAAAGTCAACGAGAACGTTCGACGCTGTACACTAAATTCTTAAACAAATAATAGGTACGTTTTCAGAGATTAAGAGCAAGCAAGCATGAAGCAGCCATCTGTCTATCTATCTATCTATCTATCTATCTATCTATACATATGTATATATGTATGCATGTATGTATGCATGTATGTATGTATGTATGTATGTATGTATGTATATATAT
>NC_068993.1:13990637-13991410 GCF_001194135.2 Octopus bimaculoides
TATATATATATATATATATATATATATATATATATATATATATATATGTGTGTGTGTGTGTGTGTGTAAGTATTATTTACACACGCACTCATGAGAAACACACGCTGTCATTGTTTGTCTTTATTTATATCCATATATATATACACACATACATACAGACATATATAGAGACACACACACGCACATACAAACTCACACACACACACACACCGCCACAGACACATGTATACTTATACGACACATACATACAGACAGATATATAAGTTTGTGTGCTTGTTTGTTTGTGTATACGTGCAAATGTATGCTTGAGTGGTGTATGTGCGTATGTGTATGTGTCAATGTATTGACGCTACCCTATTTCTTTGTGAACGCGCACGATTTATTCTTCGCAATTTCCGTGTAATTTATTTTTCACAATATCCTGCCAATAACTTTGTTTTCCCCCCGTTCATCTCACATCTTTTTCTTTTTCTCTCCAGGTCTTCAAACGCATACATACATAGACAGATATACATCCTCTTATATGCTGTAAATTTATTAAAACATATTTCTATTCCCTTTTTGCAACGGGCATTAAAGTCAATCATTGAAAAAACTACAAATACATGCTTATACATATATAAATCTATACATGCACGCATGCATGAACAAACGGACATGCATATAAGCATTTATCCATTCACAAACACACACACAGAAACACGCACAAATGTGGGTTGTGATGCATACATACATACATACATACATACATATATATATATATATATATATAT
>NC_068993.1:13991434-13995331 GCF_001194135.2 Octopus bimaculoides
TGTGTGTGTGTGTGTGTGTGTGTGTGTGTGTGTGTATGTATATTGTTTTATTTGGGTTGTGGTTGCAGTTGCTTAACTTGTAACCACATTCCTTGTTTAAGACAAATATGAAGATATATTGGCCCTCCAACTTATAGATGTATTTGTACATAATATATTGCTTGCGGCGGTGCTACCTTTCATATATTTTCAACTCGGTTTCGCTCTAATAGAATACGTGCATTACAATATTAATACGATCCTCCGGCTCAAACGCAAAATGTGAACTAAAAGAAAATCATACACAGAATCCAAAATAATTCCCTATTACAAATAAAAAGGGGAATAAAAATGATAATCAAAGTTTGTGTACCAGTGGCTCCTAATATTTTTCAGGAACACTCTTATTTTTATCTTTTACTTATTTCTGGCGCTGAAATGCGGCTATGCTGTGGCTACATCTTGAAATATTCGACCCCAGTATTCGCACTTTTTAGTTCGGTACTTATTTGTATCTTCTCTATCGTAAGACGCTAGGTTACGGGACCGTAAGTAAACCTTCACCGGTTATCAAAATTGGTAGGGTACAAACTCAAATGCCGATATCCATACACACACGTATGAATATTTAGATATGTAAATATACATACACAATATGATTCAGTTTCCTTCTGCCAAATCGACGTTGTTCGTCGAAGGATATAGAAGAAGGCAACCTGGCCAATGTGCTGCTCTACGAGCCTAAACGCTGAATATGTGGCTGGGAAACAAACGTGTTACCACTCAACCGCTCCTCCGCCTATTTCAATACTAGCGTCACTGGTCTAGCCTATTAGCAAAATATAACAACGTACATGTGTCGACGTTCAGACAGAGCAATCTGCGAAATTGCTTATACACAGGTTTACTAACATCATAAACAAAGTAGAAGCAACATCCGAGAATATCAAATTGCCTCGATTTGAGAAAGTCATTTTTAGGAATTTCTTCAAATACTAACTTATACACTCGGTTATTCTCTTAATTTCTTGCTCATTTATGTTAACTGTTATGAGAGTTTTCACCAAATATTTAATGTGGTGCTTAAATCAATCTTGCAGCAATGTTTTGATGTCACATCTAGTGAATATTATTTAAAGTGTTATAAATTATGTTTTTTTCCCAGCATTCGTTTATCAAGGAATAGTTAAAAAATAACGCAACTACGTTCCGATAAGATATTCAATAAGTGAAAGCTGAGAATCTTTGCTAAATCACCAAAGCTGTAAAATATAAATATTCGTTTTTAAATCGTAATGAATTACACATTGAGTTTATGGTCTACTTCATCCTTGATTCAAATAACTTCTACACCCCTATATCTGTATATATACATGTGTGTGTGTGTGTGTGTGTGTGTGTGTGTGTGTGTGTGTGTGTGTGTGTGTGTGTGTATTTACATGCATGTATACAAACGCACAATCAGTGGATTTCGGGGCATTCCTATCCTAGACCATCTGCATAAATAAGCGTTTGTATTTCTATTCATATTAATACGTGCGCGCAACAAACAGTTAATCTTTTACACTTACGAGGCTCGATCGTATTAGCCCAAGTCGCTGGATAATTTTTTGTCTCTTTAAGAATAAATTAGGATGGAAACATTTCATAGATTGGAATTTAAACCCCAATCTCTAGAGAAATTTATTGTTTCAAGAAAACATTTAATTTGAACTACTTTGTATTTTTATGACTATAGATAACAACACGCGTTGTAATTCCTGAGCCTTAGTCAGGCGCGTGTGAAAGTACGTTTGCTACGGATGATATTTTTTAACACTAGGCAGAAAATAAATGAACTGCGACAAGGTTCAATAAAAGGACCCCGAGTTACTGTCTGAAATTACATACTTGAAGTCAGAAGCTAAATCAGCTTTCAAATACACGTTCACTTTACTATATTTATATTCAGGTTAACCCGAACAGCCCGAATGCCGGATTCGCCACTGATATCTCTATACATAAATGACAATTTCTGTGTGTTTGTGGGTGAGTGTGCGTTTGTGAATTTGTTACTTTAACTACTCTAAGTATATCCAATCGATCTTGATAAAACTTGGCACGTGTGGCGGGCTTATATCCATGCGGTCACTTACGCGCTTACATTTTCAAAAACAAATCGTTAATTTGTGATAAGCATCGATTTTTCAAACATCAGTAGCACATTTCAATGCAAATTCGCATATGAATGTTATATCTGCCATAACTTTTAAAGTTATCAACCGATTTTCTTGAAATGTTATACACAGATGGAATATGCGCTAAGGCCACTCAAGCAAAGAGTAAGATGATTTTTGATTAACTGATTAACGAAAGTTGTCTTAAATTGCTGGAGGATAAGATGTTCATCAATTATTTCAGCATTCTCAGATTGCTGTAACATGTATTTTCTTAACACCTGCACTTAAAATTATCGATTCTAAACGTCACGACGTTGCGAGCTAAAGCATATAACATGTATCTTCTTGATATCAGCACTTAAAAATGTCCGTTCTCACCGCTGTTATTCTTATTTGATTCTCACGATCACTGGAACTATACCCGTGAAAAACAGACGTCAAATAAAGTGCAGGTGCACCTAAAAATTTCTCTCTGGTTGTAAGAGTATTTGCCACAATATGACGAAAATCGTCATTTTTATATACTTTTTTTCACCTTATAGCCGTTTTTTGTAAATGTAAGATCTCTGAATAACTTTTTGTTTACTTTACAAAATGTATGTCCTTTGTTTTATAGCACTCCTTTACAATTCCCTTCTTGATGCTTCTATTGGTTTTATATTTGCAGCTTTCCACTCACCGAACGATTGTCATTTTCTGATTCCACGCGTATTCATTTGCATTATCGTTTCATGAATGAATTTGCTTACGACTTCTATTATCTATCCTAGGTTCTGGTTTCATTTTTGATCTGACAGTAATTCGGCATTGTAATAGATACAGGGAATATCCCGGCCACCGGGTATTATAGGGTACCTCAGCAACTATATATATACATACATACACACACACATATATATATATATATATATATATATATATATATATATATATATATATATATATATATATATATATATATATACGTGTGGGAGATGTCGAAGAGACCATAAGCCATCTGTCATATCTGTCGTAAACTATACCCACTAAATAAACATTATACATAGATACATACATGCATACCCACATATGTACGTGCATACATAAGTACATACATAGATCGAGATCGATACGCATATACAAACATATATATGTATGTGTATGTATATATATATATATATATATATCAACACATATTTTAGTCAGTGAAAACTCTGGTTTCCGAAGACACTGTATATCGTATTTCATACTTAGGTACCCTAGAAATTATTTGTATTTTATAGTCTACTCCACTAGGAAGATGTTTAGAATTGAAGATATATGATTTTATTAAATTATGTCTTCATTTCTTTCTAAAATCTTGAGCATAACGCACCCAGTTCCCTATTTCAACTCAAAGCAGAAAGTGATTTATTTATATTGCATAAGGCGTCTTTTCTTGGCGTCTTTTCGCTTTGTTTTTGTTCGACTTTGCTAAATTTATCTGAAATAATAGCTTTGAGGAAAAATAATGGGAGAAAACGATATTTCGCAATGTACATATACGCGAAATGAAGAAGCTTTTCGAAACGTATTGGGTTCTGACAAATCACTAATATTGGATTATTTCAGTGAGTTAAAAATATACAATTCACGCACTGAATACTTAAAAAGCGTGTAATCTTCGTACGAAGCATCGTCATGTGGTGCAAACTTCAATTTTAAAATAACAGAAGACATCGATAACACGAATGCGTTAATATTATATATATATATATATATATATATATATATATATATA
>NC_068993.1:13995772-13996478 GCF_001194135.2 Octopus bimaculoides
TATATACTAAAACGAGGCGTCAGTCAGTGAGGCTGATTCCCCGAGCCAGCCTGACTACCTCTCTCTATCCCTCCCGATCTTCATTAGCGTTTTTATGTCTTCAACTTGGCATCCAAAAACTTCTGTAACCTTTTGTGTATACGTCTTCCGTTCTGTTCCAGCCGCTATGGTGCCATGACATGGTGTCCACGAATTCTTTTTACTTCTCTAGCAGTGGCCAGCAAACCTCAATCTCCACTCTTGGATCTTTTATGAGAGAGTTGGTATATTCCACTATAAACGTTTTTTTTTTTTCGTTTATGTTGAGCGCTCCCTCCAAAAGATGTTTATCGCTTTCAGATTTTGGATAAATTATCCAAAATATTAGACTTATGCCAATGGAGTGTCACTTAGAAAACACAGAACGAATTTATCTCACAGCTTAATACATGTCCATGTATATGTATTGTAAAAATATGTCACGTGTTATGCCTAATATCCAGTATAATGTCATGTACTATATTTATATACATTTGCTCACATACAGATAGACAAACTGAGGAAATGGAGAGATATACTCTACTAGATACTGACGGACCATTAAAATACATTTATATTAATATACACAAACTCTATGTGTACAAGCGTGTCTGTATTTACACGATTTGCCATAAGTTAATCTAATACATGTCTGTACAAGTATATATATATATATATATATATATAT
>NC_068993.1:13996488-13998706 GCF_001194135.2 Octopus bimaculoides
ATATATATATATATAAACATTTATATGCATGTACTGATATATATATATATGTTTGTGTGTGTGTGTAAGAGAAAACGTTGTTTATTCTGTCCAAGTAGTTGAAATTGCGATTCTCTTGTAACATGAAATAGTATAGAAGTTCCCGTGTCTTCAGGTATAGCAATTTCCTGAACAATTCAACAAACAGCAGCCAACTAGACTAAATGCCACCTAAACCCACCCTCACATGTTAACCAACACATTTCATGTCGAACACAAACACTATAATTATCAAAATCTACATTAAATACATCTAGTAACTCTTGGTATTTCAAATCACATGAAAGTACTTTTAAAATATCATATTTTTCCCAGAATATTGCAGTGTGCGCTTTAATATCTTTCAAAGCATATTGATTCTGCCTTTGATCTTTTAATGCGCCTTACATTTATTGATTACTAATCGCTTTTTACTCTTCATTTAACATGGTTTTGCATATTTTCCAATAAAGCAATGAAATTGTTATTAATATTGATCACAGATATTTACCCTTATTTATATTTCACACACACATACCCTCACATGTATTCACACGTTCCAAACCTAATCATATATACATATCCAGGAAACAACCTACATACATCCACCAACATTCACACACACATATATACACGTAGTCTTACACATATATAAATTATAAACCATACATATATATATATATATATATATGCAACTATATAGACATGTATGTTGTATACACATGATTGTTATAATATTATTAACGTTATGTTTTCTTTCTTATTATCATTAAGGATGCATGTATGTATGTATGTGTGTGTCTGCATATACATATATTTAGAGAGAGAGAGGGGGGGAGAGTTTAATATATTAACCATAATCGTCATCATCATCATCATCATTAGCTCGTCATCTACAAGATCGTCAACACCAAATGTTATGATAGTAATGATGATGACGATGATGATGATGATGATAATAATAATACGAATAAGAAGAATAGTAATAATAACAACAATAATAATGATGATGATGATGAGGATTATGATGATGATAATGATAAGAGTTGCAGCAGCAATAACAACAACAACGATTCTTCTTCTTCTTCTTCTTCTTCTTCTTCTTCTTCTTCTTCTTCTTCTTCTTCTTCTAATTATAAATATAATAATAATAATAATAATAATAATAATAATAATAGTAATAATAATAATAATAAAAATAAAAATAATAATAATAATAATAATAATAATAATTGTTATTATTATTATTATTATTATTATTATTATTATCATTATTATTATTATTATTATTATTATTATTATTATTATTGTGGTTGTTGTCCCCGTTTTCATGAACCTCCTGCGCACTGGCCTTCTCCACCACATCGGCGTCACTGCCATTATCAGACCCGGAGCCTCAACTTGGTATAGTGAAGTGCGACAAAATAGCAACAAAAAACAAAAAAAACTCCTTTTCATCTTACTTTGCATTCTTGAAATGGAAAAGAAAGAAAAGAGATACATCTTAAATAATACCATCCTTGGTAGTCTGCTTTTATGAAAAATACAATGAATTCTCACTCTTGAAAAGGCACTTTGTCACAGTTCCCCCTCTATCAGGTGCTGGCCTGTCGGGATAAACATCAAAACGACATTTAGGAAGTCAGCTATAGTAGTAACCTCAGCAGCTAGCAACAATAAACAACATCTCGGCCATGTCTATACACAGCCATGTTTTTCGTCTCGTTTTCACAACCGATTGGATATTAAATATATAAAACCTTATTATACTTCTTTAATGTTCCAAATGTTCTTTACCGATTTGTGTAAAAATTGTTATATACATTTATGAACAGGTGTGAAAATTGTTCTTGCTTTTACAGAAAACATTTACACAATATATTAAATATATCGTATATCTCCATACTTAAGGGAATATGAGTGGTTAGATGTGGTTTTATTGCTTATTTTTATATAAATATTTATAGTACTTTTTGTAAAAATTTATTTTATTATATCATAATTTCCCAATACTGTTGAAGAATTTGAAAGAAGCAATTTTCGTTACACATAAGGACTCATACCAGCTCATATATATGTAAGAACGTATGCCTATATGTATGTGTGTATACATACATAGATACATACAAACACACACACACACATACACAAACACGGACACATACCCACACACACTCATATATATATATATATATATATA
>NC_068993.1:13999452-14003755 GCF_001194135.2 Octopus bimaculoides
ATATATATATATATATATATATATATACATCAGGTTTTCCACACTTGTTTCACCTAATATTTAGATGTGTAGTGAGTAAGGAAGCCGTCTGAAGGAATTTGAGTGTGTCAGAGTGCAGTGTATTGATTTGTTATATTAATGCAAATTGTAAAATCATTTGTATCACTACAGAGTAATATAAAGAAATAATCTATATGCTATTTATTCGTGAAGGTCAAATCAGGTTGTAAATGGTGGCTTTCGTCGCTTGTGGTGAGTTGCGTTACAGTAAATTTTAAATTCTTTGTTAAGCCTAATTGCATGAACTTACGAAGGTGCTAAACTGATTTTTTGGGTGAAATGTTGAATAAGAAATTCGGGTGTTGCAAATAATTATGATAATGTACTGGTTTATGAAATCTCAAGTCTTCTCTCTAACTGCTTACAGTCAATGCGTATTTGTAAGAGTTAGTTTTACAATGAAGAGTGTGCCTACGAACTGGTTTTTGGCGTCATATTGTCTCTTAAGTCATGAACGGTAACGTTGACATTACATTACGAGAAGAGGATTTATCATTATAACGTTACCAAAGTAACGTTATAGTGATAAATCCTCTTCTCGTAATGTTGGTGAAGGCGCATTGCTCAGTGGTTAGAACGTCGAGCTTACGATCGTGATGATGTGAGTTCAAATCCCGGACCGGGTTGCGTGTTGTGTTCTTGAGCAAGACACTTTATTTCACGTTGCTCCAGTTCACTCAGCTATAGAAATGAGTTGCGACATCACAGGTGCCAAGCTGTATCGCCCTTTGCCTTTCCCTCGGATAATCCTTGTGGCATGGAGAGGGGATGCCAGTGTGCATGGGTGATTGTTGGTTTTCCACCTCATTACAATTCATTATGGTAATAATGAAACATTTAGTGAACTAACTGCCATTATCAATATGGTGTTTGAAATGATAAATTAATATGAAATGCTGCATCAAAACTTTTATTTAAATTCCTTCAATATAAGACTGTATGACAGAATCAGGAGAGATTTCGAGTAGTTGGTAACAAAGGGGTTTTTCGAATACACATTTAGTAATTGATTCTTTATAAATTAAGTAAATGCTTGAGCTTTAAATACATATTCGAGACAACAGAAGACAAAATATAAAAGTTATAAATTTTTCTGCAAATCTTCGTTAAACTTATAATCATATCATAAATCTCATCACCCACATACAAGTTCCAATAATTACTTTAATGTTTCGAGATGATTGCTATGAATAGTAGTACTTTGAGCACCAACTATCGATGATTATAATCAGATATTGGTCTTGTTCAATGCATTGTGGGAACCAGCTACTCTTCACTAAAGTCTAACATGTCGATTATCGGTTATTTGACATTGATTTCATTACGTTAGATTTTAAGTAAACTGTTCACAGATGGATCGAATCTATTGACCAGGTTTGACTGCGATATGTCACTATACTACCGATAGATATTATATCAATGCTTGATTGATGAGAACCAAATTGAATCTAGCTGAGCTGATCGGTGTACATAAATGTATTGCATATTCATTTGCAACTTAATGTTGCAATTTCTGAACAAAAGATGTGTTCGTTATAAACTTCCAATGTACAAACATTTACTACACTAAATTTTTGACGGGTAAATGGCAAGAGACTCAATTGTATTTATGTTTATCACTGATGCACACACACACACACACGCCCAAGAACACACGTGCATATGAAACTGTTCCATCCAGTTTTCACCTCCAATGATATTCGCTTACATGTATCTCTTGATATCAGCCTGTATAGCAGGTCTTATCCGAAAATAAGCCGTTCGTTTTTCGATTCTTCGAAGCTTAATGTTTAAACTAGATTCTACCATTTCTTTTCATATATCTTTGCCGTTTTTATCGAAGACTGCCAGGTCTATTGAACTCAAGAACATCTGTAGTATACGGTAGACCGGGCAGTGCACCATATCTTTCTGATCATATCCAGAGAATTGCATGCGGCGCATGAAGTTCTGTATATGTTTATTTGTTTCATAGGGTTCGCATAATGGGGACACGTAGCTTATTATCCTACATGTTAATTTCCATGTTGTGTGACAAAGCTGAGTTTTGTGAACAGCATATAATTACATTGATACTTTGCTGGATGGAATTAGCTACTTGCTGGATGCTCTCTACTACGTTCCTCTCAGTTTCTACACTACCGTTACTACATTTGGTCCTAACTATGATATTAATGTCATCTACATATCTACTGTAGAGTAAAGAGTTGTGGACTGTTTTGCTAACACATGCTGGAGTTTTCTGTCCCACCATGTCATTATGAGGCCGGCTACATCTCCAGCTACACCGACACCGAGGGCTGCACCTTGAACCTGCATGTATAGTCTTTTGTTAAACTTTACTATGTGGTTCTGAAAGGTAGTTTTAACATTGGCCCCTATTGCATGTGTAGTCATTTCTTTCGCCTGATTGTTGTTCTCAGGGTTTTGGGTAGGTGCGGTCCAGCCACTCCAGCGCTCTGGAGTGCTTTTCTTCACTGCTGAAGTGATGGTGAGTGGTCTTCCCCTCTGTGACCTGGTGGGGAAGAATCTAATGACGTCATGGTCATATAAATAGTCACTGTTGTAGCATAGTCTGAGGAGGAGTCCCTGTTCCCTCGTGTTGACATTACCGAACTTCACCTCACTTTCACAGATTACCTAAATGCATTTCTCCACAGTAAAATTCATTTCTATAGATGGGTAGAGTGAAGTCACATCCATACTACCCACTACACAACCTGTGAGGTCTTTGGAGTGGTTGCAAAGGTTGCAGATACTGATTTTACTGAGATCTTCCGTGCGCACCTAGACATCTGGAGACATTACTATGAGATGTCGAAATACCTGTGAGAGGAAGTAGGACAGTCTATAGTCGCTCACATATATATATATATATATATATGTGTGTGTGTGTGTGTGTGTGTGTGTGTGTGTGTGTGTGTGTGTGTGTGTGTGTGTATGTGTGTGTATACATGTATGTGTGTGTGTATATATGTATGTATATATGTATATATATATTAGAAGGTTTGGAGGTGAAGTACAGGAATTATATATTAGAAAAAATAATAAAATACTCAACCATCCAGATATCTGAGTACCTTATTATTTTTTCTGATATATATATATATATATATATATATATATATATATATATATATATATATATATATATATATATATATATATGAAATGCAAAATTCATATATTTAAACTCAGGATTCCCAGAGCAAAGGAAAATAATGTTCTGCTATTCGAACTTTAAGAAATCATCTCCTAGAATTGCATCAGAGAAAATGCCATAGTTTTCATTGGACACGACGTAGGTGATAGAATAGACCCCAGAATGCACTGGTATGTAATTGAACGGAGAATGGAATGAATAGAATTTAAATTCTATAAGTGACTTAATCCAAAGATCTGCTTTTCAGCAAACATATCAAGGTAATATTCAGAATTATTACAAGGTATATCAACTCTTTTGAGAATACATTCAAGATTGAATTCTTGGAATGGATTGAAACGCGTTAAAAGTGAGAAGAGGCGATTTTGGAATAAATGATTTGAGCTGACAGGGAAAAATAGGATTACGAAACAAGATTAATGAGAAAATAATGAGAAATTTGTTTACGAGACTCAAACCTGAGATTAGGTTTTCTTTAAGCTTTAAACGAGTTGCTTGAGGAAACTACCAAGCAGTATGACTGGGAGAAAGAATTCAGAAACCATTGGGGAACACAAATGGAAAATGGATGCTGATAAAAAGCAAAACAACAAAAATGAAAAAAATATTGAAGGAACGATTAAGTAGTAGGAAAAAGTTTAGATTTATGTTTAAATGTTGCACATCAGCTTTAGGTTTAAATCATTCAGGGTTTAAGAGGATTATTTTATCAACATATGGGAATCTTTTCGACAAAATATTGCATATGGATAAATTATGGTATCTTAGTGAAAAGGAATGTCATAATTGGCTCTGGTAAGTTCGTATACGAAAAATAAAATGGAAAACCAATATGATACTATTCAACAGGTTACTGAAAGAACGAATAAGATATAACGTATAAAAAAAAAACGGAAAGAGATGTATCATATGTAAAGATTGACTATGTAATGAAATCTTTAGATCTGGGATATTTCAAGAACTGAGGCATTCAGAGCTTCTGAAAATATTTCAATAGATACGAAAAGATAAATGCAACAGTAAAATAATAATAATAATAATAATAATAATAATAATAATAATAATAATAATAATAATAAT
>NC_068993.1:14004599-14005820 GCF_001194135.2 Octopus bimaculoides
TATATATATATATATATATATATATATATATATATGGGTGTGTGTGTGTGCGGGAGCGTATATGTGATAATCATCATCATGAAAAATATCTGCTTTATTTTCCTAGGTATGTTGGGGAGCCTCAGCTGTCCACACCCATTAGACTAAGGCCAGATTTGTTTACTGATCATGGTGTTCTATCCTTACATTCGTTCCAGTGTTTTTGAGTTGTGCTAGTATTTGAGCACCAATCCTTCCAATTGCACCAATCACTTGTCCCTTCATTGCCCCGAGACCTGCATATTTCCCCAATCAATACCTCATGGTTGTTCACTTTTCCTTTCTCTTTCTTCAATTCTTTTGTCACTAGGACATGTTATCTCAATTATCAAGCATATTTTGTTTTATTTTCTGTTCACTAAAAATGTCAGGATTTTGCTGTTTAATCTGACGGTCACATTGAATCATTCATATCCCACATGATTTTGCTATCCTCATTCTTAGTAACTACTTCTGGGGTTTGGTCATACCGTGTCTTTGATCTTTTTAGGCCATAAATTCCACAGACTTTTATACCAAGACAATATTCTTCTTCTTCTTCTTCTTCTTCTTCTTCTTCTTCTTCTTCTTCTTCTTCTTCTTCTTCTTCTTCTTCTTCTTCTTCTTCTTCTTCTTCTTCTTCTTCTTCTTCTTCCACCTCCTCCTTCTTCTTCTTCTTCTTCTTCTTCTTCTTCTTCTTCCTCATCATATTATTATTATTATTATTATTATTATTATTATTATTATTATTATTATTATTATTATTATTATTATTGCGGTGAGCTAGCAAAATCGTTAGCACACCGGACGAAATGCATAGCGGTATTTCGTCCCACTTAACGTTCTGAGTTCAAATTCCACCGTGGTTTGACTTTGTCTTTCAAATTATCGGGGTCGACTAAATAAGTACTAGTTGAGCACTAGGTGGTCAATACTATCGACGTAGGCCGTCTCGCAAAATTGCTGGCCTTTATTGGAGCAAGTATTGGAAAAATATCGATCAATAAAACTTACATAAACGGGAAAGTAGCTAACAAGGCATAACGCGCCATTCTTCTTCTTCTTTTTCTTCTTCTTCTTCTTCTTCTTCTTCTTCTTCTTCTTCTTCTTCTTCTTCTTCTTCTTCTTCTTATTATTATTATTATTATTATTATTATTATTATTATTATTATTATTATTATTATTATTATTATTCTTTCATTT
>NC_068993.1:14006005-14008836 GCF_001194135.2 Octopus bimaculoides
ATGGCGATGATCTAATGACTACGAGGGGGACTGAATGCGTTGATGATGATGATTTGATGATTGATGATTGATGAGTAAAGATGATGATTGATGGTTGGTGACTAAAGACGGTGATTGGTTGATAACTAAATATTTATGATTGATGAATGATGAGTAAAGATGATGATTGGTGGTTGATAACTAAAGATAATGACTAAAGATGATGATTGATGACTAAAGATGATGATTAATGATTGATAACTAAAGATTGATGATTGATGAATAAAAGATTGATGATTAATGATTTGATGAGTGCAGATGATTGGTGGTTGATGACTAGATATGGTGACTAAAGATTGATGATTGATGAGATAATGATTAGTGGTCGATGACTAGAGATCATCATTGATGAGTGATGACTAAAGATTGATGAATAAAGATTGCATGATTGATGACTAAAGAATGATGATTGATGATTATAGATCGATGTTAGATGATTTGATTAGTGCATGCAGATGATCAATTGTGACTGATCACCAGATATGATGACTGAATACGATTATTGAAGATTGATGATTGATAACTAAAGATGACTGATGACTAATGATTGGTGACTGATGACTAATGATTGGTGACTGATGACTGGTGACTAATGACTGATGACTGATGGTTGATGACTGATGACTGATGACTGATGACTAATGATTGTTGACTAATGATTGCTGACTAATGATTGATGACTGATCACTGGTGATTGATGATTGATGACTGATGACTAATGATTGTTGACTAATGATTGCTGACTAATGATTGGTGACTGCTGACTGATGGCTGATGCGTGGTGACTTGATGATATGGATGCAGTTGATGATATGGATGCAATGATTCAATGACTTATGATTGCTGATTGATGACTAATGCTCGATGATTAAAGATTGGTGTTGGATGACTAATGATTGATGAATGGGTGTTTAAAGATTAATGATTGATGACTAATGGTTGATGACTGAGGACTAATGATTCATGATTACAGATTTATGAATGATGACTAATGACTGATGTTTAATGGTTGATGGTTGTTGACTAAAAGTGATGAGTGATCCCTAAAGGCGATGACTGAAGGCGATTACTAAAGATGATAGATGGCTAGAGATTTCTACTACACAAGATTGAAAACAAAAAACAATGTTTTGAAATCGAAAACAGTTTAAATACCATTTTAGTATTTGCCAACTCAAAGACAGAATTCCAAACTATGCGACATTTAAACATTGATTTTAAAACTGAAGAGGACGACGACAAGAACAGCGCCAGCATCAGTAACATCAAAAAGGCTTTCTTGCAAGAGAATTTAAGTTTGAGGGGAAAATAACTATTATTATTATTATTATTATTATTATTATTATTATTATTATTATTATTATTATTATTATTATTGTTATTATTATTATTATTATTATCATCATCATCATCGTTATTTTATTATTATTATTATTATTATTATTATTATTATTATTATTATTATTATTATTATTATTATTATTATTATTATTATTATTATTATTATTATTATTATTATTATTATTATCATTATTATTCGCTGCGGGATACGTAAAAGTTTCTTTCGAATATGCTTTTTAAGTCATGCTTTAAACTGTGATTTTCACTTGGTACAAATTTATACGATTATTTTTTTCTTATAAACTGACAATAAGAACACAAAGAACCTGTTGATAGGTTTTCGCTGGCTATTTATGCCCCGTAACGGGTAGTATTTATTCATTCATTTAATTATCCATTGCATTAAAAAAAAACAATAACATAAAGACACAAGATGGCGTTATCGTCATCACTATTTTCATCGACTTCATCAACAATGGCTGAACACTAACCCTCCCCCTTCGTATCACTCACTTCCAGCGACACCATCAGCAACAACAGTAGCAGCCCAAGCAATGTGAAATCTCGCGAAACTTATAAAATTATTTACATCAAAAACAACAGCAGTGACAAGAGTGTGGATGGTAGAGGTGGCGGAAGCATTAGCGATGGTGGTGGTGGAGACAGCAAAAACTGCAACACTACGAAAGTCAGTAGCAGAAACAAAAGCGATAAAAAAATGCCGGCAGTAAAAATAAAGCCAACACCAATGAGAACAACAATACAAGTATTACCAACAACAACAAGAAAAACAACAAGAACACGTTTGCTGAAGCGGCAAACAAAACGAGACCACGTTATAGCATAGACCTCACAAACAAGGAGCAGAAATTAGCGCAAGCATGGATGCTCATCAAACATGAGCAAACCTGGGCCAACTTGGCCATCCCGAAAGAGGCAATTGAAGCAGTGGAGAAAAAAGAAACAGTTCGTTTCAGATGCATCTCAGCAGAGACAGAAACCAGCAATAATAGCACAGGCCCTCGTAACACAAAACATCGAAATTGAAAGTGGAAGTGATTTTCGAACCGAGCAAATTTCACGTACAAAATTTCACGTGCCGGTAGGAATGTCGCTCGATTCATTCGTAAAAATTCGATAAAGCTCGAAATGTGGGTCAGATTTTCCACTCTTTCCACAAAGCCTGCATTTCTGAGTGTCAGAAGTTTTATAGATGTTATACTTCACTGACTAGGTAGCGAGATTCTTCTTCTTCTTCTTCTTCTTCTTCTTCTTCTTCTTCTTCTTCTTCTTCTTCTTCTTCTTCTTCTTTTTCTTCTTCTTCTTCCTCTTCTTCTTCTTCTTCTTCTTCTTCTTCTTCTTCTTCTTCTTCCTCTTCTCCTCCTCCTCCTTCTTCTTCTTGTTCTTGTTCTTGTTCTTGTTCTTGTTCTTGTTCTTGTTCTTGTTCTTCT
>NC_068993.1:14011549-14015935 GCF_001194135.2 Octopus bimaculoides
TAAGAAAATTTAAACAAGTATTTTCTACTGCAGTGTATATGTATCACAATTTTTTCTCATACAATATATTACATTAAAATTCAATTTTTCTTTTCTTCTCTGTCTTCTCCAATATTTTCATTGTGTACTGATTTTAATGTTTGATATATTGTAGATCTAAAGCTTCATGTACATAATTATGGTATTTCATTCATCTGATTCTATTTTATATTTGATTGTTTCTGCATAATATTTGACCGTATATTTCATTTATTGTTTTTATTTAATAAAATCAATTTTGCCAGTTACCGTTCCCGAGAATCCCTAATTTGTGTAAAAGCTAAAATTACCTCTGAGTGATTGAAAACCTATTACAGTTTATCAACATTTAAACAGGGATTTCTGTTTTTTTTTAATATTTATTTACTCTTACTCTTTTTCAACATACATTATTTTGTTCGAAAATGGTTTTTTCCGGATCTTTTTCCCTGTACTGCGGCCTGGTGTTTTCCCTAAGCATGTTGTTTAAAGCTTAACAAAAATTCTAATCTTAGCTCTGAGACTGGTAAACAAATTTTTTTATTACATTCTATTTAATTCTGCCTCCTAATCCTATTTTTCTCTGTCAGTTCCAAATCATTTTTTCTAATCTTGCCTCTAACTTTTTACATATTTGAAGGCATTTTAAGATTTCGGTTCTAACAATGTATTGTCAGAAATATATATCTCTAATATTTCTCTCCAGCATAAATACAGAGATATGTTTAATATTACTAGAGTGTTGACACTGCTTTGCATTTAAGCTCATTGCTTTCTGTTGGTGAGAGCGCTATTTAAAAATGTATGCCTTACAATACCTTTTACACTTCATAAACACTTGGGCTTCTACTTTGCACATAACGACACGTTATATTTAGAGGTAGAGTAGAGTATAGGGTATATGCATACATTTTAGGTCATGCAGTAAGTAATATCTACTCCAAATCCATGAGTTACCGTAGTCGAATTTCATTTTCATGTTCTCAATCTAACATCAACAACCCCACATAATTCATAGCCAATATTTCAAGCAACCAAATCACGCTTTTCTCCACAGAGTTTCGCTTTCACAGAAAATTTGTCATATCATAAACAAAAGCAAAAAGTAAGCATACAACATTTTGTTCATTTATTTATTTTTTGTCTTTGTTTAACCCCAAATATTTGAACCCCAAATTTTTTACAAACGGAAAGTTTCAGAGCAAGAAACAGAGCATGTTCTTTATAGAGCTTCACCTTTACAAAAATCCGTGAACTCACGAGAAACGGATTACAATATTTAGTTCTGTTATTTACCCGCTTTCTTTAAATACTACTGAAATTGCTTCAATTTCTTAAATAATTCGAACAAGTACTTGCGTAATATTTGATTCAATCGAACCAGTTTGAGGTTATCTTCCACAAATGAAATTTATTCAATATGAAATGATTCAGAACTACATAAATGTATATCAAAGACTCATGATTTGTAAACGTTTTTATAACTCAATATCATGTTCTACTGCGTTAGTAATGCGCTTTATATTATCTCATTGTTTCTTTACAACTAACGACTTGTATGCGAAATAAGGTAACAAAAATCAGTGTTGGTTATAATTTCTATAGAGTATCTGTAGAAATAAGATTAACAAATATATAAAAAAAGGCTTAAAAAACTTTGTAGTATATTATGGTTGTAAAACGAATTACCACACGCCTACAAAACATTAGTATTTACGTACCAGCCTCTAAGAATGAGTTTAATATGTAAATTGGTATATCCAATAGCTTTAAACTGCTATACATACATATATATATATATATATATATATACTGGATATTTAAAGAATGTGTTCGAGAATGATTAATGGGTTAGTGGGGTACTGAGGAATGGGCAACGGCTCCAAACCGAAATATGATATATACGGCCATTACTCATTTTTCATGTTCGATCTCATTGTTTTGTTTTCATCAGACGTCTCGTATACGAAACGGTGTAGCACAAATCAGAGCTGACTAAATTTCGATAGAATATCTGTAGAAATAACCGTAACTGATAAAACGACGACTTAATCTAACTTTGCTGAATGTCTTCATAGAAAACAAAGATGCATATAATAGAAAACTGATGAGCTTTACATTTCTTTATTCATTTACTTGTTTTAGCCATTTCATTGCAGCCATGTTAGGTTACTTTAGTAAAGAGAGTTATTTATACATACCGAACCTAATATCTATCTCATTATGAAACTTGTTTTATCGACCACTCGTTTTCGAAACGCTACGTTGCTCTTTAAATATAACAACTTATACAAATCGAATAATATAATTTGGATAGTGAACTTTATTCATGTAGCTTCTAAGACATAAACATTTGTATCAAATTTTGGTCAAAGTCAGTCATTTCAAGTAAGTATTTCGATTTTATAGAACCCAGTTCTCATTTGGTACTTATTTTATCATCCCTGACAAAATGATAGGCGGAATTTGATGCTAGAACGTAAATTTAGAAGGATCGTCGCTAATCATTTTATCCGCTTTGTTAACGATTCCTCCAGCTACACATTATGTAAGTCATTGATATTGCTTTCAAATTTTGGCACAAGGCCAGCCAGTTCTGGGGATTAGATAAGTCGGCTATATCGACCCCAGTGCTAAACTGGTACTTATATTAATGACTTCGAAAGTATGAAAG
The DNA here is from genome assembly GCF_001194135.2 of Octopus bimaculoides. NCBI lineage: Eukaryota > Metazoa > Mollusca > Cephalopoda > Octopoda > Octopodidae > Octopus > Octopus bimaculoides. Next base: position 14,014,242 of record NC_068993.1, read on the forward strand.
GCGAAGTCGAACTCATCAGAATTTCAACTCAGAACGTATAACCGGATGAAATGCGTCTAAGCATCTTGACCGGTATACTAACAATTCTGCCATCTTAACGCCTTAGCTAATGCAAAAGATATTAAGCATTAAGAATAGATATTGGTTTCAAATACTGGCACAAACCCAGCAATTTGGAGGAAAGTTTCAGTGCTTTCAGTTGTCCTCTGCAGAATTGGAAGCCAGGACGTGAAGACGGACGAGTTGCCACTGAGCACCTTGCTCAGCATGCCAACGATTCTGTCAGCTCGCCGCCCTATATCATGAATAGATATCAAATAAGAGCAGTATGATGAGACTTGTGTACAGAATGATAGTTTGTAGACAACAATCCGAATATTTACTTTTTGTACAGTTATCACCTGATCTCCATTATGCCTAAAGCTAAAACACTTATTTAGGTTTCAACTACCTAATTTATATCTTTATAAATATGTGGCTTTACGGCACGATACAATATTTCATCAAATAAAACTCCGTCAATTTGCCGATAATTTTATTGGCTTGCAATTCTATGTTCCATTCGTCTGAAATAAAATTATTTTAATTAGACTGGCATTATATCAATAATTACCTTATAGACTGTAAGAAGCAAAACGTAAACCTAGAAACTAGATTGGATTCAGTGAAACGAAATGAAAACTCTTCTTTTTTTTTTCCACTTATCACAAACATATGTTTACACTGAAATCCCAGGCGCCAACTTAGATTTATATGATCGTTCGCATTACTATATAATCAGTGTACCGTCATCTCGTCCAACCAGCCAGGTTTTCAAGTCGCATAGATGATTCCCCCGTTCTATAACCATTAATGCTGATAAAAAACGTTAATCATACTTCATAAGTGTACTGAGTATAATAAATGAGTGTCTCTAAACACCTTGTTTACGTCTACGTCCTACAAAATGTTTAGTTTTGCAACATCAAATTATCCCTATCTGCAGGTATCTTCACTACAAACAGCCCAAGTTCAAGGATTAAATATATTTTCACCGAGTTTCTATCGAATTTTGCTATATATTCCTTTATAAGTATTTTGGATGGCTCTAATTTACTACTTCTTATCAACGCCAGCTCTGTGCATGATAAGTTTAAACATAAAGTACCAAAGAATTCTGACTCATTTTCATCCAGTACCTCTCTGCATAAACAAACACCTCAACCATCTCACTTTTCTGTATAAAATCTCTATACATTAAGTATAGCCCTTCTTCATGTTGGCATGTAAATATGTCTAAAGTACGTCTATACCGAGAGTTGAAATCCTATCGTCATTGTACGTTATTATTTCAAACCGCTGTTAAGTACTGTCTCTCAGCCATATGTATCGGAATGCGTGCGTCTCAGTGAATGTATGAGTTTAAATATATATTTATATAGAGAGAGTTATTAATATTTCTAAGTCTCTCTAAAGGAGACTACGACAGCGGTACTGGAAATTAATAGTTATCGCCAAGCCAACATGGCAGTCCCAAAATTAGGACGAAAGCTGCCGTGAATTAGCTCCAAGAAGCCATCGCCTCTAGCTAGCTATGTGACACACGAACCTGTGTCCTTTATAACCTTCGAACAGGGGAGGTCAGCAGTGTCCCCCTGCTGGTTTGGCATCTGCAGACTAGTTTCAGGGTGTTGCCCCTTGTCAATGCAGAGCAG
>NC_068993.1:14016420-14018920 GCF_001194135.2 Octopus bimaculoides
TTTCAGACATTGATATATTTGCATATATGGATCTATGTATATATATATATATATACACACACGGGTGCATGCGTACAAATATATATACACAAACACCAACACAAGAATACACTCATACAATAGAAGATAAGTCTTATACACAAATTTATAAAGAAAAAAGAGATACGTTAATTACCTTAAGATAAATATATTATACTAAATAGTTATTGTCTATTATATCATATTAACACCCGACGGAAATGCGTCTGAATATAAAAACTAACGTTAAATTATTGTCTTTTTTTTATCATAGTTTTAAATAATTTCGTTTTTTCATAGATTCTATGTATGAATATCTCTTAATTAGCTTTTCAATTTTAGACAAATGACATCTCATAAATGTTTTCGAAAGAAAAAACACATAAAAGTGAATAATATCTTTAATGCGAATGACCGAATATTATCAAAATTCACAATACGGTATTGACAAGAAATTGGTTAAATCTGATGCGATGGCATTCAAAGCTGCTCTACTTTTGTATTTCCATAAATGGTGCTGCAACCACTGAGTTGATAAGCACAGACTAAGATTACACACCACAGCTATATCTTCACATAAACGAACATAAGTTTGAAGCAAATCAGCCTTTTTGTTTGGAGCAAAGAATCCTGTCCACTTGACTAGAACATACCTTTCATAACTTTTAGCTTCTCACCATTTCTCGACTAATATGTATGAAACTATGGCGCTTAAACAAACCAAAATAGCACCGATCTGCATTTGCTGTTTTCCTTTCCCCATCTTTCAAACCCCAAGCTTACAGCAACCCCTTGTTAAATACTTGTCTCGACACAATGTTTCACTACAATACATGCGTAGGTAACACACAGCAGAATTTTTCATATTTCCGCTCCCTAACAGTGTAAATACGTTCTCTAATAAGCCCTTAATTGCTCTTGAAAGATGCATTCAAGTGATATCGCCTTCCACGGTGTAACTCTTCAAGTATTTGTGTTCTGAAATACAGCAGCAGAATGGAACTGGCTATTTCTTTCCTCATGCGCCTTCACATGTATACAATTCTGTCAACTACATCAGAAGTACTAAAAGTATTTTTAAAGCCATCAAATGGTCCAGCAAAAATCTGTTGCTAACATTCCACAATGTTAGGTCTCAGGTGTCATTCTCATTGTCATTTATGGTACAGTGCTATCATTATATAGACCTATACAAGTTTCTTTCTACATGAAACACACTGATTGTATTCAAGTAACACAATATCCTATCATCCTGCATGCATTTTATGATATATAATTATATAAAAAGTATAATTATTAATAATTAATTATTATTAATAATTCCATCTAGCTAAATGCTCTGGACGTACCTATTTCTCATCCACCTGATTCATCTAACCTCCCAAATCTCAATCAATATATGTCCATGTTTTCCTCAATACGATTTCGAACTACCGAAATTCATTTCTCCGTTACGGCTCCCTGGAAATGGTGACCTATAAACATGATCTATAAATGAACGAATACTGCATACATTTCACCAGGTTGGGTGGGCTTTCAAAAGCAATTTACAATACCTCGAGGTTAACAACGTTGTTAGTACTGTCAGAATTCCCTTCTGCCTATAAGCCTCGTCTTCAACACGCCCTTGCGAACTATTGTTCATTATTATTACATGCACCTAGACAGTATGAAGTAATATGTGTTCACTTAAGCAGCTGGAGACGTTCGTGTTTCTTTTACCTTTAGAAATGCAATTATGCACACGTACATACATTCATACACACTTACTTAGCATACGTATATATATAATGCATGTATATATATAAGTGTATACAGAGAAGGAGAGACGGAGAGGAGGAAGAAAAATATAGGTAGATAGATAAATAGATAAAGAGAGAGCTAGATATAGATAGAAAGAGAGAGACAGGGGGAAAGACTCATATACGCACAAATAGATAAACAGACATACAACTAAACATAGTTTCTCGCGTCAAAATGGAACACCTACATAACTGCAGTATTTGAAACAATGAAGACCCCGTTGTAGAATTCAGGGTTACATATTTTTATTTCGTTTCTCAGGTCAATCTATTTTAGATTTAATTGCATTAGCTTCTCTTTCTTTTCATTGTGTTTCTATTTTATATCTTTCTTCCCTCTTCTTTTTATTATTTTACTCTATTTTAAATCTATAACTACAAAGTTTTCATAGCATGTGTGTGTTTTGCTCGTTCTATTTTTTTAAAACCTCGTTTACTTTGCTTTGTATAAATACATGGTAAACTCGTTTAGTACAACTGGCGTTCAGATGCAGGAAGCCATTCCAAGTGCCACTCAGTTAAAGACAATTTCATAAAATACATTTGAAATAAATTAGAAGCAAATTTTCACGAAATACAATAACGCAACATATATGAATCTAGAAATAGAATAGTTTCACCAACATCGTTAAGTTCTTTCTATTTCCCATATATGAAGACGAGATTTCCTATGTTGGAAT
>NC_068993.1:14022379-14023453 GCF_001194135.2 Octopus bimaculoides
GAGAGAGAGAGAGAGAGAGAGAGAGAGAGAGAGGGGCAGAAGGAAGTGATTCATTGAGTGACCAACAGAAGAACACTGACATACACGTTGAGAGGGACACATGAGAACATATGTATACATACATAGACACACATGAACACACACGCGCGCTTGCACACGCACACACACACATTCACATCCACACACAAGTGCACACAGATACACACAAATACGCACGCATATATACAGAAACAACACTCTGTTGCTGCGGTTATTACACTGTGTTGTAATCAATTTGCTTAATTTTCACCATAGAGTTATATAACATACAAATGTATAAAGATTTGCTGGATAAGAACACATTGTTGTATGAGGAAACTATTCAGAGAAATTGCTACGTAATGGAATTGGCTGATAAGGACAGAACCGCACCCAGGAAACTTCATGTCATCGATCCCTTCATTTAGCACTTTAAATATCCTTAGGGAACTTCCCTACATTTTAAGTTACCAAATTCCATTTCACTAACCGCCACATCTGCTCTATTTGAACTTCCATGCTTAACAGTGATGCGTTGATAACATTGTGTCGCGTATCATAAGCCACTAATGGTGACACAGATCTATCTACACAGACACCTTGCAACGCCCTAACAGTCCACATACAATTCCAGACATTAAACCACTTCATCGATGTGTTTCAATGAACGCAGAACATAGAACGATACTCACTTGTTCAAACTTGCTATAGAACAATGCTACGCATTTTACCAAATGCGCATTCGTACCCTAGACATAATCACCATCAGCTCACAATAGTATCGTGAGCCTCATACTCAATTTCTATGCCGTGTTTAAGGCGGAAGCATGGACAGCGCGTACATCACTACCACATGTCATGATTGATTGTATAGATAGTATGGCTTGTGACATTGCATGACCTGAATTATCTTCCAGCACCGATTGTCCACCCATTTCTTGTAAATGTGTATTAAACATGTATCATATTAAAAAAAAAATTTCAGTAAGCTGAATTAAACCGAAACTTCACAGATTTCAGATTATTGATATATATATATATATATATATATATATA
>NC_068993.1:14023768-14026072 GCF_001194135.2 Octopus bimaculoides
TATATATATATATACAAATAGACAGACAGACAGACAGACAGATAGATAGATAGATAGATAGATAGATAGATAGATAGATAGATAGATAGATAGATAGATAGATAGATACGACATTGGGACAAATACGCCCTTATATAAATATAAATGTATGTGTGTGTGCATATCACCGAGATGCAATTTTCTGAATAACAAGTCCACAGTATATTGACTGAACATAATATAATGATGATAGATGGCCTCAAATATACTTTTTTTTTCATTGCTTGCATATTTGAGGTACAAGGGATTAAGAATAGTCTGTCTAAAACGCAAGGTATATAGTCTTATTTTCCAAGTGATTTATGCTCCAGAATTTTGTTATGTATATGAAAAAGTGTGTAGATGGCTTATTCTTGAAATACACTGTCAAATATTACCACAGAGCTTGTATAAAGGATATTTTTCATCTGTTCAACATATGGAAATTCACAGCAGGCACCAGCTGCAGACTATCGTTAACTTTACTTTCACGTGTTCAAATTTTGATGCTGTTTATAGCAACCTGTTTTGACAATTATTTTATAACTACGTAAGCGGAAGTCCTGCGGCCACAGATCACGTACCCGCCCATACGAACATATATCCTCTCATACAAACAAGAGCGCACAAACATATACAGAAATACGCCTGCTTGTTTGTGGCTTTTGTTTGAACATATGTTTGTATCCGTCAGTGTTTTCTCTTTCGTGTTTCGAAATTTAGACTACTTTGACCAGCCAATCGCTCGCTATTAATATTATATATAAGTACGTATATTTACAAGTGTATACACACACACATACATACACAGACATATATTTAGTAATTATTTTACATTTAAACATACACTTTGTAGTATGTCATTTGAAGCCCGTACAATGTATTCAGCTACCTGATGTCCATCACCATATATGTGTAACTACCACTGATTTAAGATAAGAATGGTACAAGACGTACGTATAATGCCTGGAGGGGCGACAAATACATATGTCTGTGAACACAAATCAGTGTATGCTAATAATGCTTATAAGTGTTCTTTTTATAACTGTATGTCTATGCATGGATATATATACGCAAGTGTTTTGCTGCGTGAAAGTAGTATGGCCGCCTACGGTCACCTTGAAACTCTGTGAGTTTTATGTTTGTTCTATCGAGTGTTGTTATATGGCTTTGTTTGGCGGTATCTCTTTATCGGTGAAAACATTATTTGACTCACATATTTATTTTTATACTATATTTTGTTTATTTTTGATTTCTTGTAAGTCACATTATTGCTTATACGAGAAGCGTTCCATATTATTATCCAATTCCTAGTGTTGATGAGTAGCAACTTACGACTACCAACATGTATTCTAAAGGAAATAAGTGAAACGAAGATTCAAATATTGAAGAATATTTCAACAACTCACCTGACGAGACATTTCTGCAAATATGCTGCACCACAGATGCTTGTACATCAACTCAACCATGAGGCACCGATGTACAATAAGTCGAAACGATCGTAGTGAATAATAAAGAGTTTCATGAGTTCCATTTTCCTTCTCTCATATTTGTATTATATATATATATGGCATACATACATATATACATACATACCAACACCCACGCACATGCATACATATATACATACATAGAAACATACATAGATACACACACCCACGCATACATACACACCCACGCATACATACATATATACATACATAAATACATACATACTTACATACATACACTCACCCACGCATGCATACATATATTCATACATAAATACACACATACATACATATATACATACATATATTCATACATACATACACACCTACATACACATATACATACATATATACATAAATACATATATACATACATTCATACATATATACATACATAAATACATACATACATACATACATACATACATGATATTTACTTTACATTCTTCTAATTTCCCTTTCGCTGGAGCGGTTCTGAATGGTGATTTTGATTAAGTCCCGTTCATTTTTTCGCCCAGTCTTCAATCCAACTTTATCTTAATTTTATTGTAATTGCTATTGCTTTATCTCCGCTATTTTCCCTTGCCACCTTATTTCTTCATTACATTGATTAATTCTTCAACATATTTAGTTAGGTAGAAGGAGAAAAAATATTAAGAAATAAGCAACATTCTGGATAAACTTTATGTTCACATTATATTCATTATCATCCATGACGTATTCATATTCATAAATACATAGATACATACATATATATATATATATATATATATGCAAACATATATGTATATATATA
>NC_068993.1:14026567-14027467 GCF_001194135.2 Octopus bimaculoides
ATATATATATATATATATATATATGTATGTATATATTTAAACATGATTCTATGGTTGTATATATGTGTGTTTGTTTGTGTGTGTTTCTGTTTATGAGAGAGGAATGTAGTTTAGACTGTGAATATGTTTTTAAATTGTCAGCAGTAAATAATATAACAAATTATAAGAACAACAAAAAAAAAATTCCACATGCCACTATGAAAGAAATACGATTCGAAAAATTAGTGTAACTTCGAGTAAAACATGAACAGTAACAGTAAAAATATATTTAAAAAAAAACCTGTTGTGTTGACGAAGTTGTTTCCTGTCATGAAATAGAATGAATATGTTTGGTAGGGGTTCGAGATATATGACTGAAATACAATGGAATGAAAGGCAGAAAAGCGAAAATCGTAAGCGAAAAAGAAAACAGCATACGTTATAAAGAATATTAAACTTGAATCAAACAAACAAACAAAAACTGAAAAAAATAATGAACTTTAAACAAAAATGAAAATTAATGGGGGTAAAAATATAAAAACAAAAGAGCTATTACAAAACAAGTATATTGAAAATGCTAAATGATGAAAAATAAAGTGATGATGAAGCGATGAAAAGAAGAAAATTGAATGAGGAGGAAAATCAGATGTGATTCTCTGTCGAAAGTGTTTCGTGCAATTAATGTATTTTTTCCTATTAATGATGGAAATATTCTACACGCATGCTATAAATGAGGCAATGTTTAACTAAATATTTGCATTGGAATTGAAGCAAATAATTGAAAATTATGTTGACAAAATAGATGGATTCCAATGTCACCCACCCTCCAGACGTTAAATTTTTCTATCAATTTCTCTATTTCACTATGTTTGTTTCGGTCACTCTCTCTCTCTCTCTCTCTCTCTCTCTCTCTCTCTCTCT
>NC_068993.1:14027726-14035233 GCF_001194135.2 Octopus bimaculoides
GTTTGTGTGTGTGTGTGTGTGTGGGTGTATGTGCGTGTGTGTATGTGTGTGTGTGTGTGTCTGTGTCTGTGTGTCTGTGTGTCTGTGTGTGTATGTGCGTGTCTACAGGTATCCACGTACATACAGGTATGTTCGTTCGAGCGTGTGTTTGAATTTACAAGTAACACCATACAGCATATCAATTTTTTTTTTCTGCTTTATTTTTTTCTTCACTGATTCAAAACTACATCAGTAAAAACCAGAAACGGGGAGTTCAGAGTAGTGGCTGCTTGTAGCATCATCATGGAGTGCATTCATATACACACAAACAAATATGCACACACACACATACACACACACACACACACACACATTCTCTAAGTAGGCGGAATTTGAACTCAGAACGTAAAGACATACGAAATCCAGCTATGCATTTTGCCCAGTATTCTAACCATTTTGTCATCTCGCTGTCCCACAAAATAATGGTTGCAGTACCAGCAAAATGCATGGAATTTTGGGGGAGGGGCAGTCGATTACATCTGACTGGTAATTAATTCATTGACCCTGAAAGGATGAACGGCAAAGTCGACTTCGACAGAATTTGAACTCAATACTTAGAGATGGGCAAAATATCGCTGATCGTTTTGCTTTTTATGTTAATGATTCTGCCAGCAAGCTGCCTTAAGCTAATACTGCATTCAACTTTTAGCACAAGGCCACCAAATACGAGGGAGAAGTTAATTGTATTTCATGCATTGTATTTCATGAATTGTATTTCATGAATTATATTTCAGGAATTGTATTTCATGAATTGTATTTCATGAATTGTATTTCATGAATTGTATTTCAGGAATTGTATTTCATGAATTGTATTTCATAATTGTATTCAATTGGTACTTATTTTATAGACCATGAAATAGTAAACGTAAAATTCGATTACTGTGGTATTTGTAATGAGAAAATAAATACAGACGAAATGCCGCTTAGAACGTTTCCAATGCTGCAACGGTTCTGTCAGCTCCAGAACACAACGCATCGCCCACTCCAGAAATCGAAACCACAATCTTAAGATAATGAGTCCAACACACTGACAGTTAAGCCACACAACTCCACAGTGAAATTTGTAACTAACAATATTCCATCATGAATTGTTAGACATAGTTAAGTTTCTTATATTTATGCTCATACCCTTACACCGTTTAACATGCAATTCGTCCTTCAGAAAGCAAGAAATTCTGGAGCCTTTCACAATTTGGTATATAATATACAATTTACATGTCACTATTATATATGGAAGTAACCAAATCAACACTGGTCAGAACTACGGTCAGACTGGCATGTATTTGCGTACTGTCATTGTGAAAATACTACTCTATCAATACGACCAGTACTTTTACTGGTCCTTATTTCGGCCCCAATACAAAGTAATCTTAAATAACTCATAAAGAAAAGAGACATATAATTGATGTTTGTTTCACTATTATATGTTGAAAATTCAAAATGAAATGCTTTAAGAATTGTGTGCGCACAAGCTTCAGGTTCCTGATCTATTCAAAATATATATCATTTGTTGGAATATATCCACTGCTTATAGAAGGTATGAATGTATTTTGAACCTTTAGTTAATGTGTTTATTGATTCTTGCTTTATAGTTCTATATTTGTTATATGTAACGCTTTTAGCAAATTTTATTTTGGCAACATTTGCAATAGAATAACACGTAACTGTTATATTTTACTCAAGCTACTTTACCAGCATCTCAGTTTCAACAACGTAAAGGTTTCGGTAACCTCACAAAAATACATTCTTCTCAACGAAACTCAATTATATTCTCTACAGTAGTGTATAGAAAATGCGTAAAGTAATGTACTTGTTATGTGAAGGATTACTTTTCCAGTGTCATTTATGCTGATTAATTATTATTTTATGATCTGGGTCTATCAGAAAAGAAAGACTTATCGGAATAAACATGAGCCACTGTAACTCTATATAGGCACGACTAACTCGAAGTAAGACGACGCTGAGCGAATAATGATGGGATGCTTTCATAAAAATAGTAGAATTTGAAGACTTTCGCTGTATGTTAAATCGATTATAATCTATTTGCAATGTTATTTGCTTCTTTCGGTTATCACTCTTTCAGAATTCTCCCATCAATGCCACGCCTCCCGCATGTACATACATACATGAACAAAATACAAATTTACAACTACATATTTACAGATGCGTTTATGCTGAGAAAAAGTACTTTCACTTACACGATCACCTATGCTACGAACATACCCATTTATATAAAATTATATTAACAATTAGCTGTATATAAAAAACTGAAAATGTCATACAGGAAATATGGCTTCATATCCAAGTAAATTAATTTTTGCAATTGTAATTTTATAATGGATTTCAATGAAATATAAGAGAATGTTAAGTATATAAAGAAAGCTATAAGGTAGATCTATTGGTAGAACTATTCAAACAGAAATAGAAATATAACACACACAAATATATGAATATATGCATGTATATATGCTTATATTTATGTTTGTCGATGTGTTTGTAAGTATTAACACGCGACTTATAATCGTCTAATAGTATTACATATGCTATACACAAATAAAAAAAGAATAAAACTCCCTATTATGCTAAATTTGATTTTGAAAATAAATAACACACAGAACATTGAATTATGTGATTCTGACTAAAATTGTTAATGGTGATAAATATGAAACTCTTGCATGCTCAAGAGAGACACATTTTCTTTTTAAAAAGAAACCAAGAAATGCGTGAAAGAGATTGAAATTTCACATACTTTTTTGAGAAAGGAGACAACGAATGTAATTATAAACATTTAAAACCTTAGTTAAATTTACGCTTACAGAATGCCATAGAGTTGGAATTTTGAGGAAAACCCCTACATGACCGATTACTAAAACTGAGCCAAGTGGAAATAGATAAAGAAACATTGCGTTTCATGTTTCACACAGGAGGACAGGCAGCTAGGACGAACTGTACTTGTTGACGGAACAGGATTTTAACGTGCTGCAAGTAATCACCAAATGCATGTCATAAAACATAATATATTACGTAACCACAACATATTTGGAAGTTGGGTGGAAAGAACCCAGTATCTTTACATATTTTTACATATATTATAGTTATATACAATATATTCTACATTGAAATTTCTGCGGTAAAATTTGAAATAAACAAACAACAATATTCCTATACCAGATCTCAACAAATGTAATATATGAAAGTTATTCTGCCAGCCCGGGAATGAATGCCAGAAGCATGGAATGACACCAAGTGTTCTGGCAGTAAAGAAATTCTATGGGAAACATGATGGAAATAATGATATAAATTTTGAAATACTCTTCACTTGTGTACATAATTTTTGGGAAATTATAAGAGTAATTAGACTTTGAAACGAATAAAATTAACAAATGACTATTATTATGAGATGAGGAGAAAGAAGAGTTAGAAGAGGAGGGTCAGAAGATTTCGGGTTGTCTTGCATCGGCTTAGGATGATGCATTATGGAAAACATATCCGTTGAATCGCAGCAGTACACAACTGCTTTATTTTATTTAAACCAAAATCATCAAAAGTAATTCTAATACCACTTGGTTCTAACTTTAAATTTCCAGAGCGTGATTGCTTTGAAGTTAAATGATTAAAGAAAGAGCATAAACGTAAATTAAACAATTATGAATGTTTTGGGGGACACATAATGACCAATATGTATTACAGACAACACCAATAAATTGTTCAAGATGGAACCTGCCCGTCAGCATGAATTACATGAAATTTGTCAAAAATTGAAAACACAATTTTCGTTTAAAATCTGCTCTGCATTTATTTCCAACTTGACACACATTATAATAAACAAAAAGCAATATAATTCAACTTCCAAACAACAGATAGTGGGAAACAGCCATATTTTTCAGTTACCATACACAACTATGAACAGCTAAAGAGAATAAAAATTAGATGGATTTGCATAGAGCCAGGTAGATGTCCTACAATTATTATCGGAATGCGTGGAGGGTATTTAACCGATTAAAACTGTATAGCTTCGACTACATTCAGATATCATTTTTCATTGTTAGGTATCATGTTACTATTATCAGGAGAACAGCATTTTCCATTATTCACAATATTCATTACGCTTTTTTTCTATCAATCTAAAACTCTTGTAGTTGAGAGTTTATGACGCAAAGTTGAGTTATGTTTCGTATTACTTGGTTGTATATAGGAAAGGAATAGAAAGAGTTGTCATATTGGCAACCGAAAGCAAGATGAATGGCGTCATTGGCGAGCAGCTTGAATAAGTAGATGAACCCAGAGAATATGATTGTTTCTTACATTCATGAGTAGATGTTTCCATTTTCAATTTGCAAATGTGCCAGTTTTACGTTATACATACCGAGAGAGATAAATTTGTTGGGCATAATGTAATAGGAAGCAATAATTCAAAACGAGGGTTCGGCTACGAATCAGGTTTGCAATAAGAATAAAATAACTTGAGAAACCAAATTTTTGAGGCGTGTTCCCAAAACATCAAGGTCCGACATATAGGTAAACGGCTGAGCGTATAGCTACCGTTGTGGACCGGTCAAAATTAATCATCTACGTGACTAGTGAATAGTAGAAAAGACCAAAAAGAATGATCATTGCTGACTATTATCGATTATCTTAAATCACTTAACCTTTCTCTGTCTTATTATATCTTGTATTATCGTTACATCCTCCAATTTCTATATCTTCAATGCACATACATACGCGCGCACACACAGACATATATATATACGTGTACACATAACTATTTGTTCATTTTTGACCTAAGAATATCTCTATTCAGGCGGGTGAGAAAAATATATATGTCATTTTCTTTGTGTAAACCTACAGTTGGTTCCCAATAGGAGGTCAGACCACGGTAGAGCAATTGCTTATATTAGAAGATACCCATTTAGGAATGGCCGGAAGGAAGCTGTCTATAATTGTGTTTGTAAAGAGAGAAGTGTGAGACGGTTTCAAGGAAATATAAAGAGCAAAGACTAACTGGAAGATATTCTTGATGTCTACAATTTATTTTAGTCTTTACCTTTATGTTTAATTAATCTGTGTAGGCGGTTGTGCACTTTTAAACATACATAGACATAAAAATATATGCATACGCTCATATAGATACAGTTATAAAAAGAGCAGCAGTGATACTATGTATATATTCATGTACATATACACTCACAGGCATATATTTGTATATATATATATATATATATATATATATATGTATACATGCGTGTGTGTGTCTAAGTGGGTGCATGTGTGTGTATGTATATGTGTGAGTGTAGATATATATATTCATAATTTAAAACGTTATACGTATCATAGTGAATTACATCAAGATATACATCATGCTGCACTTAATCTAAATGGTTAAAAACATTCAAATCTGCCAGAAAACTAAATCTAAATTCTGCATAAATTCTCTATTTAAAGATCGAGAGTATTTCGCCATTAATCGAATGCAGATTTCTGAATATTAAAATTCAACATCAAATGAATTTCAATTGATCAAGTAAAAGTACATAAACTGCGGTTTGTGGAGCACTGGGTCGAGAATGGTTTGCGACAGAGAGTCCTTAAAAAGTTAATTTGTCATATTGTAACAGTCATTTTAATTATATTTTATCTGTATTTATAGTTTTCGTAAGTTTATTAATCAATACATTTAGTTGTATAGCAAAATGCATCTGTTTAAAGAGGGAGAACATAAAACAGTTTGTTAATTGCAAACTACAGCTACATAGGATGAAATCTGGTGTAATAAGTATGTTTAACATAGGTTACGGAAATTTATTAACTCTTCCATTTATCAGAGTTTTAGATTATTTGAATATGACATTCCTGGGGAGCCGACAAGATATTTCAAAAAATATAATCCAAAAGGAAATATTTATGTCCAAATTGACGTGAATATTGTGCTGGAGCTTCACAGGGGCATTCACCTTGACAGATTTTCTCTGAGACGCATTGCTAACAGGTGAAAATCGACGTACTGGGCCTCTGCAGTAACAGATGTCGATACACTTCATACCAGCCGAATCTCACTGCCAATGATATAGAAAATTACGGTGCCTTTTCAGGCACTGATGTTGCCAATATTCAGCAGGTTTATTAAAGATAATTCTTGGCGGCAGAAGCAATCTTTATATTGAACTTAGCGTGGATGTCTTGTTAGAATACTGAATAGTGCTGTATTCACCTTGAGACATCACCTACTTGTGACATCAGTTCCCGGAAAGTGACTGTAATTCTGTTCATCATTGGCAATGAGATTTAGCTGGTATATGGATAATGGGCATGTGTTCAAGAAAAGACGCAGTAGAACAGAATCACGTGATCTAGCAGTTGCCGTGTATCCGCTAATGATATGAATATGTTCGATTATATGCACCATGCATTATATGCACCATATGAAAATACGTCCTACGCTAAATACCGCATTAGCCATCGTTCTAACAAAGTTACTATACCCCAAAATAAATTAATAAATAAAATAAAGCGTCAATTACTACTAAAATAATTAGGAAAACATCACTGATGTTTCATTTTTCTCTATGTCTGCTTTACTTTTCTAGACTCAAGGTGCATAGTACCGATTATATTTGTGCGCTAAAATATATGAAAATAATGCCTTCGTAATAAGCATTATTGAAAATACCCATCAATAATACACAAATATCCTGCTTGATAATGCGTCGAACTGCTGTTCGTTTATAAACGTATTTGATGAAACATAATCACATGGAAAAGAGATATATACATTAGAAATGAATTACAACCCTCACAACCCTATGACCCCAATAGGCTCCATGTGATTCTTAGAAATTGTAGACTATTCTTAGCCACTCTGCTACAATAGCGACAACATGATTTTTTCCATCTTATTACTGTGTTAAAATATTTAAGTGAAATTATTTTAACATGTCCTACTAGTTAAAAAAAAAATATTTTGTACAGCTGAAGGTAGCATTGCGTTTAAATTGATGTAATTATTGCATTGTTCAGAAGGCGGTGAGCTGGCAGAGACGTTAGCACACCGGGCGAAATGTTTAGAGGTATTTCGTCTGCCGTTACATTCTGAGATCAAATTCCGCCGAGGTTGACTTTGCGTTTAATCCTTTCGGGGTCGATAAATTAAATACCTGTTGCGTAGGGGTGTCGATTTAATCAATTATCCCCTCCCCAAAATTTCGGGACTTGCCCCTGGAGTAGAAAAGGTTTGCATTGTTCGGTTAAATGGAGCCACATGAAACGGTCATACAGCATTACTAATTGATGTCCTGTTGCTTATTTTGATTATATATATATATATATATATATATATATACATCTGTATAATCAAAATAAGCAACATATATATATGTACATATATAGGTGTGTGTATATATACGTATATATGTATACATATATATAAACATATAGGTGTGCGTGTATATATATATATATATATATATATATA
>NC_068993.1:14035243-14035671 GCF_001194135.2 Octopus bimaculoides
ATATATATATATATATATATATATATATACACACACACGCACACAAACATTCTGATGCTGATAGATAAACGTTAACAAATACTGGATTCATGCAACTTCTGTCTTGATCCATATCTTCACAATTTTATCGTTTTTCCCAGCCACTTTAATAGCAAGAAACATAGTAATTATAAGCCCGTCGTATAAAGCTTACATATGGTTAGAATATTGACAGTTCTTCGTGTCCTACTGACCTTTTCCTTTCACAAAAATTCTGTTGAAGACTGATTTACGACAAACAAGATAAATAAGAAATATAAAATGCATTGTGTACTAAAATATATTTGAAAAAAAATGTATTCAGAGACAGCTGAAGTAGAATTATAGATATTGAGTGCAAATTGAAAACTTCAATATATCTTTATATATATATATATATATATATATAT
>NC_068993.1:14036541-14037714 GCF_001194135.2 Octopus bimaculoides
TATTATTATTATTATTATTATTATTATTATTATTATTATATATATATATATATGGTAAGAAAAGGGACGAAATAATGTTCGATTACCCACGTGCAATGATTTGTAATGCAAAATATACAAATATATATAAAGATAAAATAAAAGAAGGAAAATACACGCAATTTATACAGCTTTAATATATTCAATATGAAAGAGCATTGTGGTTGTTGACCGGTTCCGCTTTCGCTAATCATGACATTGAATCTCCAACTAAATTTCACCGTTTCTTTTTATCTGCAGTACAAAGAAACATTTTCGGTGCCAGAACGTTTAAAGAACCGACTATGGTCTCAGTATATTTTGTAATACCTGATCAAATAAATATCCGTCACTGAACAAATATCATCTCACTATTTTAGCTTTTGAGTTACCGTATGCTTATTTATAGCATCACAAAATGTGCAATTAATTCCCTGTCCAGAGTCATAACCAATTACCTCCCCTTAGAATTTTCTATTTGTCGATTCATTCACAAACCTCCATACAAGAGAATGGATTAAAAAGTTACGAAAATATGAAATTGCAATAATTTCAATATTATGATTAGCTAAAGCGAAACTGATAGTCAATCACAATGCTATTTCATTTAAAATATATTTCTATATTTATATATGTATGTATATACATACGTATGTATGTATTTATGTAATATGTATGTATGAATATATGTATGTATGTGTGTATGTATACAAACACATATATAATGTCTAATTCTAGAAATATATGTGACAATCTGATAATATTTTTATTTCTGTTATATTGGTATTTTTATTTATTTAAAAACAAATCCCAAACGGAATCCATTTTAAATTTCTGATTACACAATAGAATATCTTACTATGTTGAACAAAAATGTACCTAATAGCATTGGGCAGTCAATATTTTCCGTAATGTGCAAGAAATTTTTTGAAGCATCCGTATTTATTTTGATGTTTCATTTAAATTTTAAAATAGATTAGACTGTCAGAATGTCTTTACTGAGTTAGCCTCCTCTATGCAGTTTTCTTCTGCTTTATATATCTAGTCAAGCGAATGTTGATAATGCTGATTACAAAAACCAATAAATCATATCTACGTCCAAGTAATTTTTATTTCCTAAATTGCTATGTAGATGGATATATATATATATATATA
>NC_068993.1:14037976-14040645 GCF_001194135.2 Octopus bimaculoides
ACACACACACACACACACACACACACAATCTTAGAAGACTTAGATATGTTTCGAAAAAAATTGCTCCAGGTCATGTCCAAATTAATGGTACCACCTGAAAGGATTTGGTAAATTCATTTTAAGTCAAGTTTTGTTGAATCATATCCCATTCAATTAGGGGGTTATTTTTAAGTTAGTTGTATCCAAGTATAGATGGCTAATCTGGTATCCGTTGAAGAAATTTGTCCAGATTCCGTTTAAAGGGGATGAGATCCTCTACCTCTTTGATCTGTTTCGGGACAATGTTAAATAGGGCAGGGCCTGATGAGGAAAAAAAATGTGTTGCAGTGTATTTATATGTTGTGATCATGAATTGGAGAAGGGTCGTATGGCCCATGGTCCTAGCCTTGGATGAATTCTGAAACTAACTTTGAGGTCGTTTGGGTAATGCAGGTGGTATATTGTCCAGATCGTGCAAATGATGTATCGCCTACGGCGGCACCGGAGGGAATGGAGCTACAATGCTTTAAGGCAGTCCCAGAAAACGAGATCAGTCATGCTTTTAATTCTTTTAGTGAATACTCTGTGGGGTGATTCAATTTTCGAAATGTTTTGTTTTGTGTGGGGAGACCACAGGAGCAGAAGCCTTCGTGGAATGATGACACCTTGTTCTCTAGGCTGGAAGGTTCTTAGGATCGAGGATTGCATCCTGCGTGCTATATCGACCTTACTGTTGGTGTGTTTACTTTCCAGTAGGCTTGCGGCTCGGCAAAAGAGTGCGAGAGAAAAAAGTACTGGGTTTTTTAAAAAAAGTACTTGGGTACATTTGTTCGACTAAAATCCTTAAAGGCTCTGCTCCAGCATGGCCAAAATCAAATGACTAAAGTAAATAAAAGGTAACTATTCTTAATTTAGGAAACTTCAGATAAAAATTGTCTTGTGGCAATATACGTCTGGCATCTACGGTTGATATCGTACACGCCATGTGTAAAACATTGTGAAGAATGTGGTGTACGTTTTTCATTATGTCTAAAAGAGTTAATGCTTTCTTTCGGAATGTTTGGCGTTTGACGGTATATTATTTGACATTTAAAGATGGATGATCTGTACGAAGAAAAAGAAAATGCAAAATATAGACTAAATTTGATAATGATGACAGCGAAGATGATGATGAAGATGATGATGATGATGATGATGATGATGATGATGGTGGTGGTGGTGGTGCTGGTGGAGGTGGTGGTGGTGGTGATGATGATGATGAGGATGATGATGATGATGATGATGATGATGATGGTGATGATGATGATGATGATGATAATGATGATGATGATGACGACGATGACGTTAAGGATGGCGACAGAAATAATGATAATCCTGATATTGCTGTTTGAAATTGATAGTGGCGTGAATGAGGAGGGGGGACTCTGATTCTGATGATGATGATGATGATGATGACGACGACGAAGACGAAGACGACGACGATAATATTGTGGTGATAGTGTTGTTGAAGACTATGAGCTTCAGAATGGTCTTGATGATGATGATGATGATGATGATGATGAAGGATGCATCAATATAAAGATGAGATTAAGAATGACGATAATGTTGTTGTTATTATTAACGATAATGAAGAGGACAATGGGAAGGATGTTGATGATGATGATGATGTGATGGCGTTAATGACAGTTACGATGACGGGGAGAACAGGCCAAGTAATGAGAATAATTCGGGCGATAACATTGATGAGACGATGACAACGACGACAACGACGATGGTGATGATGATAATGATGGTGATGATGGTGATGATGATGATGATGATGATGATGATGATGATGGTGGTGATGATGATGATGATGACGATGATGATGATGATGATGGTGGTGGTGATGATGATGATGATGATGATGATGATGATGGTGGTGATGATGATGATGATGATGATGAGGAGGAGGAGGAGGGGGAGGGCTAAACAAACACAAGAATGGCGATGAGACGCACAATCGTTTTAGTAACGTTTGAGAAAAATGTGAAAAAAATATTAAGATAAAAATGATGGACAGCTTTAAAACTGTCGATGTCCAAGTAAAGGCGCTGATTGTCGTGTGATTTTTTTTGTTTTTAATTCTCGTATAAGCAGTTTTTTTTGCTATGATATTTTATTTAAATATATTTATTCTTTACAAACGAATCATTGGCTAGTAACCTTATCTCCTTTACCACCCATCGACATCGTGGCATATATTTTAATGTTAAGTAGAATCGTATCCCGAAGAATATAATCTGAGACTTATGGATACTAAGAGCCAAAGTGACAGCAATACCACTTCTACGAAACGATGACATAGAATCTACCCGCAAAAGTTCTTCGTTTAACTATCTTATTAAGGTCACGACCTCCTCACCCAGTTCAAGTGCAGGAAGTCTAAATGAGAGCAATGGTGTTGGTTGTAGAGGAAAATGCATGCACACACAAACACCCACACGCACGCATCATGCACGCACGCACGCACGCACGCACGCACACACGCACGCACGCACACTCAAACAGAGAATGCACACAGACACACATTCACACATACACACACATAACAGTTGATGGACAGATATATATATACACACAGAGACACATATATAAATATATATATGAATATATATTTAAAATATACATACATGCAATATATATGTATG
>NC_068993.1:14042287-14045447 GCF_001194135.2 Octopus bimaculoides
ATATATGTGTGTGTGTGTGTGTGTCTATGTGCGTGCGTGTCTATGTGTGTATATATGTATGTATGTATGTGTGTATGTATGTATGTATGTATGTATGAATGTATGTATGTACGTATGTATGTATTATGTATGCATATATATATATATATATATATATATATTAATATAAAGGAATGTGTGTGTGTGAGCGTGCGTGTGTCTGTATGCTCATATAAGCAAACACAAAGACTGGCATACACACATTTACACACATATATGCACACATATAATTGTAAATGAAGATATATGTGTATTTGGGTGTGTACACAAGAAGCTCACATTGATTCTGTAAATCAATCATGTGTTTATGTAATTATGAACACGTCTTTGATGAGAACTTGATCAAACAAAGTAATTAATAAACATTTCTTGTTAACACAATGTTAAAGGCAAAGCAAAGAATGCCAGTTCTTTTCCCCTGCAGCCTGGCTGCCGGGAGAATAAAACAAACAATTAGAGGTTTGATTAAATACATGATATTTGTGATAGCAAATGAATTCCAGCAGGAACTATTTACTTAATCAAAACCCGTATATGTGCTACGTATTCGAAATTTGAAATCTGTACAAATAATTGAAATTATGCTTCTAATATATTGGATACAACAGGGTCTTCAACTTATAGAAACTAACGTCATCACAAATTTGACAAACTAAAATAAACTATCTGTAATTATTATATATCTCTTTGTATACCACAAGACATTTTCGAATGAAATACATTGCTGTTCTGATAGAATAACTGCAATATCTGCAGTACCGCCATCTGGAATTCTGCTACCACGTATATGACCGTCGAGGGTTAGACATCTACAGACAGGCATTGACAACAGACTGATTAATGCATCACGGCAATGAAGAATACAACTTCCTCTCTTGTGAGTTTGATAAATTTACGTTTTACTCTACTTTATGGGCTTCTTTCTGTAAGAAATTAGCGAGTAATTTGATGGAGATAGAGCTATTATTTCTAGCAAGCATCTAATGATGCCGACGGTCCGCTATTGAATAAATTAGTTTGCTTCTGGAAGGATCAGATATCGTATGAAAATTTATTTATGTAAACGTATTCAACGTTCTAATGTCAATTGATACCGTTTTTCCAGGCCACCTTCTGAGACGAAGTTAAGCGCCGGATGTACTTACACACTAATAAGTCTAAGAAAATAAATTCTTATACAATGAGCATATTCTGCCACCTGGTAGAAGTCAAGCTCCTTGAATTGTGTTTATGTTACGGAGATTTACTCGACAGCTTCATGTGACAGCTGGGCCCGTATTAACACGTACAGAATAAGAAAAAAGTAAAGATGTAATATGTGTTAAAATTATAGGTTTAATGTTTACTGAAGGAAAAAAAAATCATAGTTTGGATAGTACAATAAATATTTATGATGGATATAGCTCCAGTTTATTCATGATCAACAGAAAATTATCACTTATAGAGACACCGCTGGGAAGCATTATCTCATGTTCCTAAACATAAATATATATATGTATATATAACCAGTATCGAATCAGGGACAAAATTTATGTTTTAAAAGAAATGAATTGTTTATGTGCACGCGTATATTACGCGTATACAAGCATAGATATAGGAACAAATATTCACGCATATAAACTTAGATGAATGTGCTATGGGTTTCGTTTCAAAGTAAATGTTTTTTTTCTTGGACATATGTCTTCTACGTAGCATAGAGCGGAATGAATAACTCTGGACAGAAGTGGCCTAACGGGAAATGTAAGTAGTTCAACATAATAAGATGCATACAGCAGTAACATAACGGATGATTTGTTCAATTTCCGTTAAATGCCTTTAACAAACCCCGCCATTTTCATATATATATATAAATATATAGTTTTAGAGAAAAGAACCAAGGTTTATGAATTCATCGATTATTATTGTTATATATATATATGTAAATATGTATATATGTGTACATATGTGTGTGTACGTATATATACATATACATTTATGAAAGCTGCAGCTCGGACTTTCAGATTCCTTTCCCTTTCGTCGGACAGTTGTAATTAATAAATGCATATTACGCTCCATATTTAATCGAGTTCTATTTTTACACCTTGTATTGTATTTATGTGCTTACTTGCGTGTGTGTATCTACATACATACATATATATAGTTATTACTATAAGACAAGGGGCAAAATATTGTGGTCACTCATTTTAAAAATAGTAAATGAACGTATATTAACGTGAAATAAAATGCCGTATGTATAAGAGATTCCTACACATGTTTCAATCTGGTCACTATGTAAACAGGGCTTCGGATTTTTGGAACCATGTTAATAGTCTTAGACGTAAAATATAACAACGAAGTGACCAGGTATCAGCAGGTCTATATAATTCAAAAAGCTTACATATTTTTCCATAGGAATACAATTTGGTGGTAGAGAGCTTTCTAGAAAAGCTGAATGAGAACTACATATTCATATGCTGAATATCTACGTAATATAAATATTAGTTATTTAGAAAAGAAAGAGGGGACGTCGATTGTGTAACAGTGGCGGGTATTAGCTAATCAAAACTTTCTAAAAACCTTTTTTAATATTTTAAAAGAAGACGGTTATGTGTTTAGAAGGACAGTATACAACCATTTAATAGAATATATAGACGTTTAAGGGTTGTGAGAGACATAACGTAATTAGGGAGTGATAATGTGTATACGTTAAGTAAAAAGATTGAATTAAAGAGGTAAAATAAGAAATAGAAAGGGATGTGAAAGGAACTAAAAAATTGATAATAAAAAAAAATATGTTGTAAGAAATAACAAAATGAAATTATTGTTAAATCAATAAGTGATTAGGGAGATATAATAAAAAGTGTATGTGAAGATTTTAATATTTACAAATTTATGGCTAAGACGGAATAAGCTATATTTTATACTTAGGTAAATTTGGGCAGGAAATAAATTAAATCAATTACTTTCCCTCCTTTTCTTATAGTACTAATTGTATATTAGACAGCTTATCCCTATATATTGAGAGAATTCTCCCAATATATCATTGATAACCCCAGTTGATCTCTAGATTTTATAATCTCGAAAGAGAACAATATATCATCAACTGACTATTTATGTATACATATATATATATATATATATA
>NC_068993.1:14045806-14047750 GCF_001194135.2 Octopus bimaculoides
TATATATATACATATTACGATAGGATTCTTTCCGTTTCCTCCTTGCATATCCACTCACAAGTGCTTGGTTGATCTGGGGCTATTGCACAAGACCTGCCGAAACTGCATGGAGTAGGAGTGAACCGAGTACTATGCAATAGGGAAGCAAACTTCTTACCGCGCATCTGCGATTGCGCCTTGTTTGGAAATGTATAACTATATGTATCTACGTTAGTATATTCGTTTTGCAAGATTCTTGATGCGAATTCGTGTGTTGAAACGTATATTGATGTCTTTGCGGACGGTCATGCTGCAAGTTTAGACAATAAAAACACATGAACTATATATTTGGTGTTCACTTGCTACAGCTTTATTTTATATTAATTATATTTCGGCCAGAGTTATTTCGAACTCAAATACAACGTTTTATATATCTATTTATTTACTTATCCGTATGCATCTGCTTAGTTATCGTCCGGTGTTGCATTGATGATGTAACACTTTCTTCACACAGTGTATTAATTTGCAACTAGCTCTCAGACATCGTGGCCTAATTATCTATAAATTACGTTGTAGTCTAGGCCGAAAATCTTCCAAGTGTTGACATTTGCCTAAACAACAAGCAGACAGGTGTCTACAAATCCCATATCAATATTCACTTTACATCTAGGAGAAATTGATAGTCTGCAGATGTGAGTTAATTTCATCTTGTCAAATATTTAACTTGAACCTGCTGTCAGATACTAACACTTTGCTGGCAAAATTCCATTTGTATCAACCACGATAACTTTATCTGTTAAGGTTGTCTATTATGAACTATTTATTACATGATTTAATCTTCAAGATTATCGACAGACATGTTACAGGCAACATTGTTTCTGTAAGATAGCTCTGGCAATTTCGCAACCAGTTAGGAAAGTGTTTGATTGCCAGAATAATCAACTACAAAACCATAATTTTATTCTCGAATAATGCAATTGTTCGTGGCCTGATTCAGTATAATATTATTGTTGTGGTTCATCTTCACTTCTTCGCAAAATAGAAGGAGATCGTGAATAGCCATTCTCTACATGTGTTTCTGACGCTTTTTCCAAATCCCTCTGTCACACTGACAGTGTTTACTACTGTTACTATGACAGTAATTTGTTTCAGTCTTTCAACTTGAACGGTTCTTGCGATGTTTTATATTGTTTATATCAAACGTGTTTCTTGATAGAACTAAAATACTCATGTATTTGATTATTTCATACTCTAATTTTAAAGCAAAACTTCATTTGGATACAGAAAGTCTTGAATAATATATATGATACATAATTTTTGGAGTGTTCTGATTACAAAATTTCCCTAGAAAAGATCATTGAAATGTAGCATTTAACAACTGTCAGATACTATTCCTCCAATCAAGAATACGAGTACATGGCATCTTATATGTATGTATGTATGTGTGTATGTTTGTATGTATGTATGTATGTATGTATGTATGTATGTATGTATGTATGTATGTATGGAGGTACGTATGTATATATGTATTATGTATGTATTATGTTTGTATGTATGTATGTATGTATATATGTATGTATGTGGTTTCAATTTAAATATTTGACAAGATGAAATTAACTCACATCTGTAGACAATTAATTACTCCTAGATATAAAGTGAATATTGCTATGGGATTGTAGACACCTGTCTGCTTGTTGTTTTGGCCAATGTCAACGCTTGGAAGACATTTCGGCCTAGACTACAACATAATTGATAGATAATTAGGCCACGATGTGTGAGAGCTTGTTTCAAGTATATACACTGTGTGAAGAATGTATTACATAATAAATGCAACACCATTTACAAAGAAGGTACTATCGTAGCTCCGTGGTAAGAAGGTTCCTTCCCAACCCCATGGTACTGGATTTATTCATATGCATATATGTATGTATGAGTATTTGTATCTATATATATATATATATATAT
>NC_068993.1:14047760-14053050 GCF_001194135.2 Octopus bimaculoides
TATAACTGTATGTATCCATGTGTAGACAAGACTATAGAACGAGATATTATCTATAACAAAGGATATAAAATTGCGCCTGGAGTTCTTGACACTCGCCTTCTTTCTTTCTGTATTCCATTCTGCGGAAGAGCGTAGGCTCGAAACGTTAAAGACTCCTTCACTTCCCGAGTGTTAAACGAATACATCTGTTTGTTGTCTACACCACCTGCCTTCGTCGTTTGTTCTTTTGTAAATTCTCCCCCTATGTATGTATGTGTTTGTATATGTATGTATGTATGTATGTATATATGAATGTATGTATGTATATGTGTGTGTGTTTGTGTATGTATGTATGTATGTATGTATGTATATGCATGAATGCAATAATTACAACGTTAAAATATAGAGTTTACAGCGTGATTGACTATTCTTAGCAGTCATAGGAGTTAAATACAAATAGATGCGCCCGGATTATATATCCCTCTAACGAGACACACGTGCGCATCCGAGCAGGTACACACGTACATATATGCATTGTGTGTGCATATGTGTGCATTTCTATATTTTTTTGTGTGTGTACGCGTGGAAACAGGCGTGCACACTTATATACATCTCTTTGGGATTAGATACATATGTAAACGGTTAAATAGCAATTAAAAAATATAGACGCATAACAGCTGCCCATATGAATGCGCCAATCTACGTATAGAATTATGGGTATGGGTTTATGATGTGGTTTTGTTTTATTGGTGAATGTATCTAAAGTTTCGAATGGAAAGTTTACTTGCTTGCAACATGAAATGAGCTGTTTTTACGTTTAGCATAATGTGAATGCTGAAGAGGATTTTGAACTCTGAGATGAACAGTGAATATCGTTTGGAAGTTAGTTTGTAAGAACTTTTCTAAACTGTATGTTTCAGTCATTTAATGCTCAAACGTCATTCGGTCGTCTATTGTATAAATGTTGCATCTCAAAAATAGACCGTACTCATATATCTAAATTTTAATCAAAATAGATTTTACCATATACTTATCTACCATCAACATATGTATACGTTGTCTACATTAAGTGTTACTAGTAAAACAAGAAATATAGAAACAAACTTTGGAAAACATACCACACGCTCAGTCGAACATTGCCCGCACCCTTTCAATCCGTACATATAACATCTCATATCCATTTCTAAAATTTTACTCGAAACGATTTTTCCTGAACTCTGACGAATCCACTCGTCGCTATGTGGTAGTCACCAATTCTAACAATATATTGTTGTACAGCGAAATTGTTCGCTTCTGTCATTCAAGCAGTACATAGTATTTCCATACAATATATACATAGACACATTAAACTCGCACCCCCACATATATATGATATAGATAAGTAGATACAGATATACATGTAAACTTGCACATGTATATGTATGTGTATGTATGCATATATAAGTATATACATATATATGCAAACACACACACACATGTATGTCTATGTATATACATACATATATTTACATACAAACGTACAGTCATGCATATATGAACACTTGTTTGCTTATAAATTCTTGTCTGTATCTAGATGTGCACTTTTAAATGAAAGCGAGTGGAAGTAGTTTGAAAATTATTGCTGAATAAAGAAGATACGTCTGTTATTTCCGAGAATTAAATTTGCATCAAATGCATTAAAAAGTGTTTTATTTGTTTTAAAGCTATTATTCTACCATTGTGGTCATAATGTAACATTTAAAGGAAGCGGATGGCTATGCCGCATAAAAATGAATCAATATATGAGTGGAACTAGTTTTATACAATTTCATTATATCAACATATCTTTGTTTCTTCTACATTTTATAGAATCGGAAAGAGAAAACAGAAATATAGAGTGTAATGGGTGATGAAAGAAATAGAAAACGAGAACAGAAGAAGAGGGAATGAGGATGAAAGAGAAATGGAAAATATATCGAAAACCTGTAGGGTTAAAAATAAAAATAAAGCTGAAATAATATAAACCAAGCGTATAATAAAGGTTTCGCTGAATTTGAAATGTCAGTCCTTATGTGAGTCATTTCTGCAAATACACTTGACATTCTCAGACAATTCCGAACGAAATCATTCTAAACTCAACTATGAACATTGATATAAATTTGTTTATACTTTGTTGAACACTTGTTGGGTTCAATATACGTTTTCATACTTCAATTCTTTCTCTTCAAACCTATCTATCAATATTTTTCATATCATTTTATGTCTATGTTTCTGTATATTATATTTGAATGTATTACGAATTTTAACTGGTTTAGCATAAATAACTTCCTCGCTAAATCCTTTGCAGACATCCGCATTGTCTGTTATATAAACTTGGCAATATACTTCGAAAATTGTGTATACGAATTCTGATATATATCATTTATTGCTTCGTGTATATCTCATGTATTTTATGCTCTGTTATAAACATGTATAAAATAATCAAATATCTGCGTTTGTAGGGGATTTTATATGTATAAATTCTCGTTTCTATTTCAAATGGAGAGTATGAAATTTTAACATTAATCTGAAACTTAATACTTTTAAGTAGAATGCATATTTAAAATTATTTACATGGAAAGGTCGATAGTAATTTCCAAAATTTCGAATTTTTTGCCTACATCAGTCATCCGAAACTTTAAAGTAATTGTCACCTCTCTTGTCATAAGAAGATGAGAGACAGTGGTTTCGAAGATTCAGTCGGCTAGCCTTCGGGGTGGTTCCCGTCAGTAATGAGAGGGATATCGGCATATGCAGGTATATAAAATAACACAACATAAATTCGGGATTTGTTATAACTATCTCAGCCACGAGACGATACCTCACATATACCAAATACCAAGTGAGAGCAGCTCCCACTAAGAAGGGGATATACTCTCAAGAATCAAGTATTCTTCGCAGTGAAAATACTGTAAAGCAAGAAGGCAGGAATATTGACTGGTAGCAAGAGAGCAGTCGAATTTTTTTTTTCTGCCTCGATAAACGTCATCAACATTTCAATTTTCTTAACGTTCCTTTAGAAACCAAGCAACACACACACACATACACACACACACACAAACACACACACACACACATGCTCACACACACACACAAATATGTATACATATGCAAAAATAATGAAACAATTATGGAATGAAATAAAGAAAAGAAATGAAGAAAATGACGTAACTGAGTGTGCAATGCCGTGTATCGGGTATCAATGATATATTTCGTTTCATTCCAATAGTATTTGTATTAATATGAATGGATCTATTGTAGTAATTTATCGTTTTGCTTGATTTACTCCTCCTCTTCAAATTGTCTTAACATCTTTTTTTATAAATAAACCCGAATATATATGTGACCACTTTGGAGACATATGAAAATTGAGAACCAAGTAGAAAAAGAAACGACCTTTTTTGACCTCTGTTATTTTTTTGCGTCACCGAATCTTCCAAAGCTGCTAAATCCATTCAAAACGTTTTACTCTACACTTACTGAAAAAACTGCAGAGAAATGCTTTTCACATTTCAAAAATTGCTCAAATTCCGACCGATTTGATCAGTTGAGTGAAAATCGATATACTGAGCACATCTACTAGGGATTTGGCGCTGCTGAACGGTTTATTCTCAATCAATGGATGATCCAGCTGAATCGACCAGACCGATAACACGGTGTACTTTTTCAACACTACAATGCTTGCCAGCAAAAGTGCTATTCAAAAGCTTAGTTGGGAAATTCTACCACACAAACCGTATTCTATTGATATAGTGCCTTCATATTATTATCTTTTATGGTTACTTTCCAAAAGTCGGGGAGGCGTTTTAGATCCGAAGATATAGCTCGATGAATTCTTCAAGTCAATATTTGGTGGTTTTTACCAACAAGACATTGACAGGTTATCACGTTGTCGCAATCGTTACAGGCAATTATATTAGTGAGTGGTGTGTTAAAATTGTTGATGAAAAGTAATGATCAGCGTTCTGGAGCATTTAAAGACTTGGATAAAGACTTGTGTGCATAATAATGTAACGGACAAATATGCAATGCCCACATTCCAATCTGCGATTATTCGTTCAAACGCAACAAAAGCGACACTTTTTTTGAAAAGAACGATCACAGGATATAAAATACGGATTCCTTACAACTATGAGGAGTGAAAAAAGTTCAGAATAGGAAATTATTTACCTAAAATGATGTTAGTACGCGAAGAAGCGTGCGATAAGAATGGAAACGTGTATTACAAGAGCCTCCTGTAAACTAAAACGTCGAATTCAGATAAATATTGTTCAACTTGAGGCCAACTATTGGGGGGTAGCCGATGAAAAACCTTCAGAACTGACCGGTCAGATGTATGATGTCTTCTCTAGGACATTACCAGATTTCATGCTCTTCCTGTAGCTAGAATGTGTTACCATGCCCAATGTACTCAGCTGTCTTTTCACATTCGGATAACCATTTAGTTTGAACCGAAAAACATTCGCTTATTTTGATGACTTAAATCCATTTTAGACCAGCTCATGAGCTATTAATAAGCCAAGATTAAGAAGATAATTGCATGAAGCATTAATGATGGCGAAAGGTTATGAAATAATAAGGGAATATATGGTTTGATAAAATTTTGTGCAAATAACTAAACATTCTCTTTGGGTTTTACTTGAAAACTACGAAGAATAGTTAAAAAAAAACAACAACATATTTTTCTCTATTTGGATTCAACAATGTTTCATCCTTCCGAATTTGACAAATGCTTTAGAAATATTAAACTTATGTTGTGTAGTATATCTGTACATAAGTTATGGAATTTCACCTTACAGAGGCAGTACTGTAATATATTCTATTTGTAGAATTTTGCTTCACAATTATATAGCTGTTACGTATGTATGTTAGTAATCCTGCGAATGTCAGCAAATCATTGATATTGTCTACGTGGTTTGTTTCAAAGTTAGCAGTCTATATAATTCAGTTCTCTTTGGCTATTTCACTTTTTGTTTATTTTCATTCACTGAGTGATTCTATTATACTTGTGACGGAATAAGAAATTTACTCACAATCAATTATAATTAGTTAACTAAAAAAAAAAAAAAAATGTTTGTTTTATGGCTGAGGGTAGAACGTTCAATTTAAAGAAAAGAGAGAAGATAAAATGCTTTATTTTATAATCGATTATTTCAATGAGTTAGCAGACTGAAAAACTATAAATATGTCTCTTCAATTTAAAAATGTAACTTCTCTTTATTTTTGCTTAACGTGTAAAGAAATCTTATTTAAAAGAAATAATAATAATAATAATAATAATAATAATAATAAT
>NC_068993.1:14053557-14055066 GCF_001194135.2 Octopus bimaculoides
GTGTATATACATACACATATGTATACATATATATACACAGAGCTATATACTATAAATGTATATTTGTATATGCATACACATATGTATGAATTTATAGATATGGTACGTATATATTCTAGGTGTGTATGCATTTGTGCGTGTGTCTATGTATGTGTATGCATGATAGCGCGTGTGCAAGTATGTATATATGTGCTGTTTGCGTGTGTGGTGTATATGTGAAAGACGCGTATGTACACAGATATTTAATGTCCTGGCAAGAAAAATTAATAATATAATATATAATATAGTATAAATCTTATGAGTTAGATATATTCATAAAGCAGTAAAAATCAATATGTATTACAAGGAATGTTTTTGAAAACAAAGTAAGAAAAGTACAGAACTATAATTTAAAGGATTTGGCGCAATATAGTATAATTATCTCACTAATTACAACGTAATTGTGTTAAAAGTTGAAACTTTCTGTTGGTGTATAGTATTTTCTTTTTGTGAGAATTCTTTAAATCTAAATTTGAATAATGTGAAAATGTCGTTGGGAAATTTCGATTTAGATGCACCAGTTCAGTTCCGATTATCAATTGCCTTTATAATGTAAATGTAAGCCAGAGAGAAATTAGCTAGTAATTTTGTAAAGAACGTATGACAATGCTAGAAATTTTATTTCATTTGGGATACTTTTGAAAAGATTCAGGCTAACGTGGAACAGGTAACGGATCTGTGTCCAGGCAACGACAGCACCTCTTGTTTGGTTATTTTTGACCAAATTTTCATACATTTTAACTGTAAAATAAAACTAAGGTGCTAATGCCATCATTGTTCTCAACGAACTATTGGAAACAAAGTTATATATTCCATACGTTATGCAAATGACACATAAGCCAACCTGCAATCGGACATGAAACGAACATAATCCATAATAATTTAGTATTGACATAAATATAGTTTCTTCTTAATTTCCAGTATAATGTTTAAGATGATATTGCATATTTCAGACAACGTGATGGCAGAATGGTCATCGCGCACTTAGCCTCATATTGTCCTCCTTTAATTTCTGAGTTAAAATTCTCCCCTGGGTCGACATTGGCTTTCATCCTTTCGGACTCACTAAAACAAGCATCAGTTGAGCACTGGGTCCAATGAATTCGACTTGGGGCTTCACCGTAATTGCGAGTTTTGTGCAATAATTTAAAACAGTATTATATTGTTCGGGGCTATATCTACTTATTTCTTTGACGGCTATACATTCTTGAAGTTAAAATTGCAAACCATAAAAAATAAAAGTGTCTATAAGATTTCATATGAAGAGTAAAATAAAATAAAACAATGACAAATATGATACTATAAATGTGTGACTGTATTACCAATCTATCAAGCATTATTCAATTTGAAATAACAAGTTAGAAAAGTGTGACTATTCATGCTGCATAGGTAACATTTTGAATATAAAGAATGGCAGCTTTATTGTCAAAATCATAAACAATTGTTCATATATATATATATATATATATA
>NC_068993.1:14055450-14057685 GCF_001194135.2 Octopus bimaculoides
TATATATATATACACATCTTGGTTAAATCATAGGATTTTGTTTGTTGACTCTGCCTGCGCGACATATGTGTCAAAGAAAAATGATCACCCAGCAAGATTTATCTCTAAATTGAAGTAAATCCCATGCTAGTAGATGCACATTAAATTATAATTTCTTTTCGACTCACAATTACTAGATTGATTTCTCGCCAAAGTTGACGCATATTGAAAAATTAAGTGCAATTTTTAATCGATTTAAACTATTACTGATAAGAACATAAAAATAACGTTTGGATGAGACAAAGTGTCTGATTAGATTATAGAAATCATTTCAATTAACTTCACATGTTTGCGTAGCTTCACAATATCAATGAGATTATTACGTCTGTTATGGTGGTTTCTACTTCTACAGGCATAAACAATATTATAGTTAAAAGCAAGCGGTTTTAATGAGAGATTTAACTTCATTCTATGTGTATTATCTTAGAGCACAAGTGGCCACATATTTTCTTTTTATATTGAATATAATATTTCAAGAATATGGAGCTGCTCATAGATTTAGTACAGCTTCTATATGTATCATTGTTGATTAAATATGAACACATGTTTAACATCAATAACATGAAATAAGTCCAAACAGAATATAATTCAGAACTAATAGCTTTGTAGAGGGGAATGATTAAACTGAGGAATTTGTATGCTTTGAAGGGAAATGACTTTAAATAGAGATTAAATTGAGATAAAGTACCAATATTGTCATATTACTAACAAAATGCTTAAACGTATATTAGTGGTAGGGAACAGTAGATCTGTAAAAATATAAAAGTATAATGTTTCAGTTTATCAATATAATACTGAATGACTAGACCAGTCGTATCAAATTCTATTTGAAATTTCCTTGGTGCCTTTTGCTGTTCTTTCTGTTGTTACATCAATATACATTCTGCAATAAACTGGGAATATAATTAGTAGTACGTTTGATCTACAATTTTATATCTTTATTAGTTTCATTAAGAGCTAATACAGAAATTGTAGATGCTTATCTGCACAACTGTAGATTCAGCACACTTAATCTAGTGCAGTGTGAGTTGGTTAAATAAATGAATTATAATTAGAGTCATATATTTTCCTGTAAAGACAAATAACAGTTATATAAAACTAGGTAAACATGGACGGAAGCATGTGACACATTTATTGGCATAAAAACAAAATATGATGTATTTGATCGCTTTCTGTTTAAAGAGCGGTGTATTTTAGGAGCTACAAAAGTGCCAATATAATCAGTAATACAGTGCCAGGGAATGTGAACATTGAGGTGAATAGTGAACGAATAATGAATAAAGGGAGGGATTAAAATAACTTTCTATACAAAGAGACTATTGGTACATTATTTATAATGACATGGGAAATAAAGTTTTCATATTTTCGCTTTCTTATGTTTATAAACTTATCCTTTTTAACTGCCGTCTTCCACGGTGTTATAAAACTGATGAATGTGTGAATTCACACCAATGGAACAAGTTAATAACTATGTTGACGTTATATATGTCTAATGAGTTTAACACCTTCACTGTTCTAAAGAAAAAGCGTGAAACATTTACTTTTATCCTCGACTTTTATATGTTCTTGCTTCAATTTAAGGAAAGCAACTAGAAAATTGCAAATAAAATAATTGCAAAATATTAATATATTTTTCTTAATTATATTTTCTTTATAAAATAGAAGTAATTTATCCATTCATATATTGTGTTTTTCTTTAAAAAAAAATACGCTTCGTATAGAATTTTTTAAAAAATGAATAATGGCTTCCTGCAAAATCTTTTCAAATAACTTTCAATTCATAATTTCTTTTGAGATTTCTTGATAAATAATTGAACCAAAATGTGATTATTATTTTTCATAGAATATTAAATATACATTGGAAGAATTTCATCCTACCTCACTGAAAAGTGAAAAATATTGGAAATGAAATGATGTAATGACAATTTTATTTCGAATTCTTCCATATTTTTTATTGACTATACGCGTAGGTGCGTGTGAGTGTGAATGTATATATGCGTGTATATAATATGATATAATATTATATAATACAATATAATATTGTATCTATATATTGAGATAGATAGATAGATAGATAGATGGATAGATAGATATAAATATACATAGATAGAGAGACAGACAGACAGACAGACAGACAGATAGATAGATAGATAGATAGATAGATAGATAGATAGATAGATAGATAGATAGATAGAG
>NC_068993.1:14057695-14061683 GCF_001194135.2 Octopus bimaculoides
GATAGATGGATAGATAGATATAAATATACATAGATAGAGAGACAGACAGACAGACAGACAGACAGATAGATAGATAGATAGATAGATAGATAGATAGATAGATAGATAGATAGATAGATAGATAGATAGAGTATGAGTAAATGTTATGGTAACATTTTAAAGTATAGCATTTGAAATTAATTTCGAAAATAAATAGTTGTAAATATATGAAGAAAGGTACGAGAACAAAATGCCTTTTAGAATGAAAGAAAAGAATAATTTAGGATTATGGACATAGTGTTTTATTTGGAATCTAATATAAGAAGCAATGGAAGGGAAAAAATATTCATCTATTTTTCTTTCGAATACGCCATTTAAATAGGTGCACATTTGAGATAAGGTAACCACAAAATTCGATGACATTTAAATATCAACAAGGTATTCTGAGTTATTCACACGGTTCATGATGCACCATATAATGTTGAGTACTGATGCATTATTTGAAATACTTAAAAGCAGAGGATCCTCGCTGTGAAATCGAAGTTATGACGCATTTTCGAACGCCAACTGAAACCAAAATAATTTAGTTACAATGTTCTACTGTTATCATTTAAAATTTCATGAACGTCGTCAATAATATTTTTTTGTCCATATTAACAAATGTAATATATTCGAAATAGAAAGTAATATTAGAGAATACTAACATCTCATCTCATGAAGAGAATAATTATCCACTGAACAAGACTAAACCTCTTCCTTGATTGTGATTTCTAGAAGAAACAATTCGACTCTGCTGATGTTTATAGTTCCTTCAGTTAATGCATGAAAGCTTGTATATTAAGAGTATACCTATTTAAATAATAAAAAAAAAATACAGAACTAAGTATAGGAAAAAAGTATTGATGAAGTATTTACTGCGCCTGTATGTGTACTTCTGCCTTTTATTTAACAGAATTATACACTCTTATAATCCAGCCGTAGTTAAACAAAATCCCCGCTGTCCCCAGTAAAGCAGTTTTATGAGCATGGTCTACGCTCATATCAATGCCAATTTCTCCACCATATTTCTGAAACCTGGCTGTTAATATTCCCAATGCCCCTAGAATTATTGGTATGAGAATACTTTCTTCTATGCCCACATGCCAGCCACTAATATTTTAGTGACTTGTACTTCTCAATATTTTCTAGTATTTTTGTCATCCATTCCTAATTCCCCAGGTGAGGCAATCTCTATGATCTTGGATTCCATCATCATTTTGGCAACTACAACAATGCCATGAATCAAGCTCTGAATTACACTGGATTGTAAAATCCAACAAGATCTTATACTCATTATTCTCGGTAACAGCTAGTTCACGCTACGTTATCATGCCTCCTGGCTCACACTATGTGAGACTATTTCATTTTTTTAATTTCACATACCATATAAAGGAGTCGTTTACTAGTCTTATCTATTTGGAACTTGGTGTAACTAGTTTTCATAGCCTGTTCCTGAGCGCTGAAAATCAATGCCTCACTGCATGCTTTCAGATCAACCTTCGTTTGCCACCTCAAGTTGTTGCTCTTGTATTTCCCTTCCATCTCTCTGAAGTATTGCCCATGCATCGCTTAACTTTCCAGTTGCCCAGTCTTTGTTCTCCATCTTGTTTCTTAAATTGTTGTATATGTGTCACATTCTCAATTGGTATTGTGTTGCTATTTCTAACAACAGTTATTATTATTATTACGGTACCTTGCCTGGAGAAACGTTAACTCGCCGAAATAAATTATAAGTGCCATTTCGTCCGCCTTTTCTTTCTGTGTTCAAAATACTGCTGAGGTCGATAAATTAAATACCAGTTGAGAATTGGGGTTGATGTAATGCGACTATCCCCCACCCCGCTATTTTATATATATTCCCTGCTCATTTTCAGGCAATATTTGGAAGCACGATTCGAGAGATAAAAGAAACATTGTGTAATATATTACAACTGCAATAGCTACCAGGTCATTTTCATTACTGATACGTTAACAAAAGCCATATCTCTTCTCGCAAGCAACCTGTCATTTTTACAGCTATCTCAATATGAAAGAATGATTAATACGTGATCAACAATTGGTCGATAAGTTTATAATATATCTATGTTCACGCTGCATTAAGGGTGTCAACGCTTCGATCTTTGCTTTCAATATTCAAATGTTTAGAAACTCTATATTTCTCAATAACATAAAATATATTTTATATTTATTTTTCTTCTTTCAGTCCTTTCTTTCCGAGTGCATTCCATACGGTTATCTCGATTTTATAAATATTTACTCTTATTTTCGTATTTGTTCATCCTTTTTTTTTATAACTTAGACATTATCTAGGGAGGGACGTGGGTGTATGTTAAGAAGATCGGTTCCCAACCATACAACTCCAGGTTCAGTCCCAGTACATGGTGCCTTGAGCACGTATCGTCTAGAATAGCCCGGGACCGATTAAAGACTTGTGAATGAATATGGCTGACGGAAACTGAAGCCCGTCTATCTCCCCTCCCCCCTCCCCCCTCTATCTCTATATATATAGACACACATATTGAGATTCCTAATATATATGAGTTTTACACAAAATTTCTTTACGTTCTTTACAAATCAGGCGGATGGATTCTGTTTTGGTTATTTGTATGTGTATGTGTATATATAAATATGTATGTGTGTGTGTGCTTGAGGAGTGGTGTTTACTTACGGACCCTCCTAATTTAGTGGTTCGGCAAAAAGTGACCGATAATATAATAAATACTCGGCTTATAAAACAGTAAATACTGGGATCGGCTTTTTCGACTAAACACCTGAAGGCGGTTTACTCCAGCATGGACATAGAGCCTAATGACTAAAACAGTTAAAAGATAAAAGATAACATATCCGTTTCCGTTTTAGCTCATATATTTCATATCTTAAGTAATTCTATATGGCATATGTTACGTGCGAATCCTGTGCGCCCACACGCGACTGAAAGTGAACTGATTTGAATAAATAAAGAACTGTGTGAACTGTCGGGGCAGGTGACAGAGTTGATCGACCGTATTGGTTACTGCGCTAGTGCGGCGTGTGTTGGTTCGAGTAGTACAGAGTTCGTTTTATGTGAACATAATAATTCTGCTATAGGCTATTTTAGATAACCACATCCAAATATTTTTGGGGATAATGCTATTTTACACCGACGCGTACACGCACGTCATAACAGTCTGCAACCGTGAAATATTCACTACCGTCTGGGGGTGCGCAACTGTCATGTATCAGTGATCAGACTACGAGGAGACACATCGTGGTAGCAAAATAAAACGCTTCAATACACTTTTTTTCTTCAATTTATCTGCAATGCGCTGGGTTATGAAGTTTGTTGGACCTTTTCTCTAGAAAATCACTTCGATGTATGGAGTGTCTACCTACTATATCAGCATTATGTAATCTTTTAACATTCGGTTACTATTCTGTGTTAACCACAAATGGGAACATATTGAAGTTCTACATTGCCATTCGTGTACGGAGCTATGCGGTTTGGCATCACATTTTATTCCTGCTGTTGGTGGAATTCAAACTTAAAACTGGGTATACGGTATCAAATTAGGGCCTGAAAAGATTCATTTACGCCGATGATCTGTGAGAATTTAATTGTGCATTGACGTTAATGCATGAAACGATAATTTTAGAAACAACGACACAAGAGATGATCTTCAACTCCTCCGAAGTAGCAAACTAAAATGCAATTACTGGAATCAATAGATTCAGTGGCTATGATAAATATTATACTTACTCTAAAACAACATTTCTAGAATTCATTAGTTGCAGGGAGAGGAAAATCATAACGCAAACTGATCAATATCACGTTACGACAATGAATGGGGCAAAGAAAATTGTTTATCATGTCAAGACGCAAGTGCAATCGAATTTATAAATGGACAATAATGAAGTAAGTAAAACCCTGAAATTCTTATATCATAAACGTAAGTAATATGAAATACAATGTTCGTTACTACGAGCACATTAT
>NC_068993.1:14062119-14062801 GCF_001194135.2 Octopus bimaculoides
ATATATATATATATATATATATATATATATATATATAAATATGCATTATAAATATATATGCACTACGCATATATATACACACACACACATATATATATATTAATATGTATGTGTGTGTGTTTTTCTGCATATCTCTGATTTTGTGTTACTTCGTAAATATGAGTATGTCTGCGTGTCTTCGTGTCTGCGTGTATGCGTGTCTGCACGCTAGTACGAGTGCGCGTGCGTGTGCATGTGAGTGCGTGAATACAAATGAACCTTAGGATTGAATCTATTCCGGCTAGTATCGTACTAACGATCGACTCCATTAGGATTTCCGTTAATTATGTTAAACCTTCCTATGAATGTCTACTTCCCTGCGTATCATAAACTCGTTACATAGCTGCCCTTAACCACCCAATGCCTGCAATTAGATATCTCCAGGGAACAATCAGAATATTCTCGATGGACTTAATTCGCCTGATATTTTCAATGAAACATTGTAGTCTGTAATAAATTTGACATGTAAACTAATATTCTGGAGTTTAAATGAGACAACCAATAAATAAAAGCCATTCAAGTTGAAATTGTAAAACATGGATTCAACACAGACACATACACACGTTCATACACACACTTACAAACTCATACACGCGCATATGTATATGCTCCGACTAATATAAGATATTATATAACATGATAT
>NC_068993.1:14063183-14067084 GCF_001194135.2 Octopus bimaculoides
TAGATAGATGAATGCTTAATAAAATGGAAGTAAAATAACTTATTGATCCCGAGTCTAACTACAAAATATATCTATTGGTTTCTCTATATGATATTCCAATTCATTATTGATCAATTGAATTAAATTTTGAGCGTGATGTAATATGCACTCGTACCTAAATGAATTAATATATGATTTGTGTGAATCTAGATATGAATCAATAATAATGCATTCAGCAAGGCCCTTCATTTCCCGTTCCTCCCTACTATTCTAGTGAAATATATACAAGTTGTAGTTAGTTAGGTACTCTTTGCTGCTGAATGCCCTAGTCGTCGACTTACTAACTGACTGACTGACTGTAGAGGATGGCTACAGATCGTGAGAAAGTCTGGTTGCTACGTTATATCTGCATAGGCAATGAATAGTCGACGTGTTATACATGCAACGAGATCTAAAAAGATACAAATGAAGCTTTTGGCCTTTATAACATGTCTATTTGCATATATTCATATATTCTTTTCTTTTATATTTTTCTACGCTGCAACCTAAAAGACGTAGGGATGCTGGTTCACCGCCAGTGTAATCACCTTTTCGATAGGCATTCTTATGGGAATGGCTTTGGGTGACGCCGCTGCCTCTTTTAGCTCCTTGCTCTGATATCTTATCGTATACACACGCACTGACACACACACGCACAGACTCACAGGGTGAGGCAGAGAGGACGGACGTTCATCTGTGACCTTGGAAATCAGGAGTTCGTGTTGTTTGTTTGAAACGTCTATGCCGATTCAATAAAGATCTCTTAGATGTCTTGGGAAGGCATTTAATTCCAAGCTGTTGCAGTTCCTAGTTCTCATTCTAGACGGTATAGCTGGGACATGTAGAACAGTGCAGTGACGTGCATTTCGGAGGCTGTTATATCTCTTGATGTCAAAGTTTGGTGATAATCATACCAAAGTATTCAATACTTATACCACTGCATACCCCTCCCATTTTCGCTCCAGCGAATAGAGTGATAGCTCTTTCAGTCTCTCCCAGTAGCTCAGCTGTTCCAATGAAGCACACTTCCTGGTGTAGCGCCGTTGAACTGCCTTAATTTCGCTATTAATTTGACACTGTTGGATGACCACAGTTGAGAGCAGTAGTCCAGAGGCAGTCGCAGGGCACCTGTCTATGCGCCTAAGCCCCCCTCCCCCGTTGGATGATTTGAAGGAAGTTATTCGCGTAGAAGTCATTCTAATCGACGGAGCAATGCCGGAGAGGGTGGTTGCCAACTTCCAAGCACGTCTTCAGAATTGAATCTATTAAAACGGGCACCACATGATGGATGCTGTTTTCCACACGTACTTTTGACAAATGCTAATTCAGTACAAATACATTTATAGCAATGAAATGTGTTTGCATCTGAAATTAATGATTTCGGGAATTTTTCAAAAACGCCCGTTCTCTCTGCCCCATCCTGTGTGTTTCTGCGTGTGTGTGTGTGTGTGGCTGTGTGTGTATACGTTAAAATATCTAGCTCTTCTAAGTACGCAGTAGTATATTTGAACGAAATTATCTCATCGTTGATGTTTTCGCCAACTGAGAATGTCTCATCTATTCAAGCAAACACATGATTCATCGGTGAACCACAGTATATATTGATTTCAAAATAACGCGATTTTTCTGCCTAATTGTGCGATAAATCTCGCAATATGACCTAATTCTGTGACAAATCGCGCAATAGGAAACAGGCGATATGCATAGAATATCATCAAATACTAAATATAATAAACCCCAAAAAAGAAATGATAGCCAAGATTAAAATTTGGATTGAATGATGTGATTATGATGCACGTGATAATGTCTCATAATATGTAAAACTCCATCATAATAAGGCAATGGCAACGAATCAACATGAATCAGACTCTAAAATAACTATTAAAGAAAGAATAATAAGTAATAAATTTAAGCGGATTTTCGTCTAAAATATGTATATTATTCTACTCAGAACTTCACATTTTGATAAATGATAGCATTTCTGATCCGAAAGTAGTCGCGACCATTACTTCATATTAAATAAATTGATATCAATTATATGCAGCAGCCTGTTTAGAGAGCGATAGTAAAAGGAAAAGTAGGAGAGCAACTGGGATATATGCAAAGATAGGCAGAAGCCAACAATAACAGGAATAAAAAAAGTTCAGGAGAAAAGAGAGAGATGTCGAATTTACAATACTAAATTTCATTTAAGATATTAGAATGGCAATGCGTTAATTGGCTACATGGGAAGAGGTTTAGTAATATAAGTGGATGCAGAAGGAGAGAAATACATATATCTTCCTTATATATTGAGAGTAAAGTGACTAAAGAAATAAATCTTGCGGCTAAAATTACACCGAAATTCCTACTTGTATTGAAAGTCAAATGTCAAAATATGTATGCAGATCTAGACAAAATGGAAATTACAACCAAGCATGTGCGAAGTGTGGTGTAGATTATTTAATATGACGGTCTATAATAACTTCATATTTATGTTACATTTTACTTAGGATTTTTTACATGCATGTATTAAAATTCTGCGAATATGTCAAATGAAATTGTTAATAACCGATAGAAAATATTCAATAAACGATATTGCCATATCATTTCCAAAAGGAAATATCCGAATCTCTTCAATGTTTTATAGATAAATAAAAATAAAATGCTGCAACGTTTATTCCAATGGTGTATTAAAATTATTTTGATAAACTTTGAAATTTGTAATACGATGTTATGTAATAAGGTTATTTTTTAAAATGTTTTATTTCATTTGCTTTTAATCCAGTTGGAAGATAATTGATTTTACAAATTGAAAACTTTTGCTGACGTATACCGACACCATGCCTTCTTATACTTACATACACACTCACACACACAAGCACGCAAGTGCATATATACAACCACTCATAGATTTAGTAATGATGTATAAATGAAGATGATAGATAGAATATAGATAAAAATTAATATGTTTAGCCTTACATTTTAAAGTTTGCTTTAAATGTATACGTTATGAACGTGTGATACTG
Organism: Octopus bimaculoides; assembly: GCF_001194135.2. Taxonomy (NCBI): domain Eukaryota; kingdom Metazoa; phylum Mollusca; class Cephalopoda; order Octopoda; family Octopodidae; genus Octopus; species Octopus bimaculoides. The sequence continues at coordinate 14,066,210 of NC_068993.1, forward strand.
TGTGGATGTATCTTTATGCGTATATGCGCTTGAGTATATGTGTGCATGTGTGTGGCTCTGTGTGCTCGAATCAGTGCAAATGGTTTTATGTGATGTATGTATGACCGAGTTGGAATGTATCTGCCTATGTTTACACTGACACACACATATACGTATACAAGGTCTGATCAAAACGTTTCAGTTTCTTTTGAAACTAAACTAAAACAAGTATCAATTCGTTACTTAAAGTCATTCGAAGTCTACGCCTTCTAAATCCATACACGTCATTTGTATCACTCTACAATATAAGGTATAATGATTTGACTGATTACTTACGGCTAATACTTATGTTATAGAGCGTCATTACTGTGTTAAAAATTCTGTGTTTTATATCTGTCATCATCTTTTGCCACAATTCTATTTCGAAGACTGCTTAGAATCCTACTCAAAAGAGCTAGTGAATTCTTTTGTTATAATGTGTTCAGGGATCGGTTAGAATTACTACGTGGGACTGATGCATGGCTTTCTGGAACAAACTGATTATGTTCAACTTCTCATTGAATTGGTTTTGATATTTATTGCCTTGAAATCAATTATATTATGAATTCCATCATGGCGTGTTGAATTGAATAAAATCTATTTTGTCATCCAAGCCAGCTTCTGTGATGGTGAACACCTTTAAATCTTTCTCGGTTTGACATTTGGAGAGTGAAGAATAATTTTACGACTGTCATCTGAGTCGAGCGGGAAGCGGCTGCATGGTTTGAGTTTTGGCACCCTTTGACGTATAAATGGTGAAGTTATGACTTGTTCTTTGTTATTCAAACAATTGGTGTTGGAATGCAGCACGGGTACATATACATACATACATACATACACACATACACATATATATA
>NC_068993.1:14072277-14074861 GCF_001194135.2 Octopus bimaculoides
TTCATTGGTGTCGACATTACTCTGATTCGCATGACCAAGATCCTCCACCTATTATTTTATCTGATAATTACAATCCCATTCTGAGAAATCAACTATTGATTGTTTAACAATTTACAATGTCTGAACTCGAAGGGAACTATCACCAGACTGGGAGATAGTGTGGGTGAACGATAATATTCATGGTAAACAAAGCAAAATAGTCACCTGTTAACTGCGTTACAGCTTACCTGGAGCTGAACAAAAGATAATTGATTGGTTTAGATGTTTGCGAGAAAGATTGTTGTTATATGACTGTTTGCCTTCTGATAATCAAAAAAGAAAACCAAATCATGTGTTTCCTGTAATAACGCAAAAAATTTATAAAAACTGTATGAACCGAACATAAATTAAATAACTATAAATTGCAGGTGTAGCGATGAACAGCAAAATCGTGACAGGTTTAAGTTTCGGATTCTATGGAAATTACCTCGAGGAAAATGTAAATATTAAGCAATTTAATATTCCTGAAAAATATGCAGATGTATAATTGAGGCTATATAAATTATATGAAACCAGAGTATTAACCTTTGAAAGTATTTGAACTTGGAATATCATGCAATAAATAGCAAGCTCGTAATAATATTCTGTGCACTAGTGTTTCATCATTGTAGCTGACGTAAGAATAGACGAGATATGACTTATAGTTATCTTGTTATGCTAAATAAATGAATAGAAATAAAGAAAAAAGAAATATATCAATAGAAAAATATACACAGAAAAATAAAGTAAGATTTATTCGATAATATTGACAAATTTCAAAATAATGCTATAGTTTGGCAGTATAAAGACTTTGAAGGGAGAAATCAATAATCACAAAAGACATCTGCCGTGCCGCCTCTTGCTGTTGGGCGATTATTCGTTGTAGCCTGCGCTTACTTTCTTAAACAACATCCATACAAGTGACATGACGATATTTAAGCAAGATGGATGCCAGCTGCTATCAACCTAACACTGTCTTTCACAGTATTCGCTTGAAAAATATATTTTGCTTTGACTTTTTTCAATCTCTTTCTTCCTATTTCGATACCTAACAAGGGAGCTACTGATTAATCGTGAATTATGAGGGCTTAGTAAAGAAACGGTTAAAAATCACTTCGCAACGCCATATTGCTTTTTCGACTTGATGAATGGAGTACTGCCTTAAGTTAATCTTTGAAAAGTTTTTGTGCTTATTTTTACTGCTTATTCTTTTTATTTTTTATCTTTTCTACTGGTTTCTTGATTTCTTTTTCTATTTGGTTATGTTATTTTATTTGTCAAGAATAGATTACTTCGTTCTCAAGCTCAACAAGAATGGATCAGTATATTGGAAGAGAAATCTGTTTAGAAAGAAAAAAAGAGATTCGCGTAAGCAAAATGGAATAACTAATGAACTTGGCAAAATATCTCTAGCAAGCCCATTTACAACAACTTTAACTCATTAATCGTCACAAAATTATGTATGCATGCGTGTGGTTATTTCTGCGTATGTGTTTGATGGGGAATGCGATTGAATTTAAGCGTCTGTTTTGCTGTGTTTTTGTATGTGAACGTGTATGCATATGAGTGTATTGGTAAAATAATATTTTAAGCTTATGTTCTCCCTCCAGTCATTTGGCTATATTCTCTTTAGTGTACACAACAGTCAAATATTTTATGTCATAGCTTATGAATTCAAATTCTTATATACGCCGAACAAAAGCTAATATAAATTGCGAAAATATTTAAAACTAATAAAAAAAAAGGAACGCAAAAGTAATATCCAACAGCTACGTCATAAAACTATTAAAATATTCCAAGAAATGAAAATAATATTTCAAAACGTATATCACGTAATAACTTGTGGTTAAATTAAAACAACAACAACAATAATAAATCAATATAATAGGGAATGTTTATTTACCATTAATTTCACGTATAAAGAAAAAACTAACGAAATTATCAATTATAGTTTTGTTATATAATCTTTTAAATTATTTTTATAACGTCTCATATTTCCCGGAAGTCAATTGTAAAATTTCAGTTAATTATTTAAAAAATGATTCAAATGCGCAAGTAACACAACAATAACAGCAGAAACAGAAATAATCACAACAACAACGCAACCACTAGCACGATCACCAACACCAGCACCAGCACCAACTTCACCCCAACTAACATCCATAATAGAAGAACGTAAAATGAAAATGAAAAAGAATGTAATGGTTGGAGCAGAAGAAATTAAGTATTTTGGTGTGGTAATTTTTATATTTAATATATATCATTATAGTGAAGTTGGAGAAAGATATATATTTTCTCCTCTCCATCAAGTCAGATATTCAGAAGTGGTTCTTCTAGAATAGATATAGAACTATATATCTGAGGGAAAGATAAGGTAAGAGAATGATAGAAAACTTTGTAACTGCGTGTGTGCGAGATTATATATATATATATATATATATATATGTATATATATATATATGCGTGTGAGTGTGTACGTGGATGTGTAAAAGTCTATGTTTGTGGTTTTGTGGTTGCGTACATATGAATACTTATGTCGTATATACATGGATCTGTATATTATATA
>NC_068993.1:14074935-14077595 GCF_001194135.2 Octopus bimaculoides
TATATATATATATATGATTTATACATTTAAATGTATTGAAATTTTATTTAGGTGTTGAAGTTTATGGCAGGTCGTGAAGGAATGCATTCACATCCTCATCAGAATTTTTGAGGGCTTGAAATATGATGCTTACATCATCACAATTAAGGGGTTCTCTATTCGAATTTGCATGCACTCTTACTGCACAGAACAACAAGATCAGTATATCATAAGAGCTACAAACAGATAGGTAGATTGATAAACAGATAGATAGAGAGATTAATGTATATAGATATATGTATATATACATATATGTGTGCGTGTATGTGTGTGTATGCACATGTGTATTTATATGTGTGTGTATCTGTGTGTATGCACATGTGTATATATATATGTGTGTATATATGTCTGTACATGTGTATATATATACATGTATATATATATATATGTGTGTGTAGTTGAAATTTACAGAAAAACAAAAGTCAGGTGTATGAACAACAAGCAGGTGTATTAATTTTACGCTCGAGAAAGTGGGAAAGTGTTTTACATTTTGATTCTACGTTCTTCAACAGAAAGGGATATGAGGAAATACACACAAAGAGAATAACAGGACTTGTAAATTTAGCGATCAATATGCATTTCTCTTCCAGTCATTCCATCATGTTAAATCGTTAAACCCTATACATTTTTCCATCTCCGTTTTTTTGGTTTTCAATCGTTTCTCTTGCAGAGCGTAGGCTCGAAACGTCAAAGATGTTTCCATTCTTCCCAACTATTACACTTGGTTGATGTTCTATCTCCTGATTGCGTGCTTTGTTTTCTGTAAATTTGAAATATATATATGTAGTGTAGATATATGTACTAACATATATGCCCGCACACACACACACAGATACACACACTTGCACAAGATAAAAGCGATGTAATGCCAGAATCTTGTGAAAATTGAATAAAGTCATTGTTATATGTCTTACATTTCTTTAACCACCGAGTTCAAATCGCACCGTGATGAATTTTCGTGCCGTTGAACCTTTCGAGTTCGATATCTCAATATATCAGTTAAATACAAAGGGTTATATAATCGACTAACCCCCTCCCGTTAAAATTGCCGGTTCCGAAACAACATTAGACATTAAATAAAAGCAACGGCAACAACGAAATCACAATTTTGTTGTTGCTGTTGTTTGCAATGAATGCATACGTACAAAGCATATCACTCACAAACACATCGATCCATTACGATACTTGCAATAAGTTTACGTTGTCCAGACCCAAGAATAACGTTTCTAATTATACCCTTTTGTCTTATAACGACTATAAAACAGTAACTCTGTTTAAACTACAGTTTTGTTGCTGTCATTCTATGTTACATAACCATGGGTTTATGTTTGTTTGTTGATGTTATCAAAATTGTGATCATTCAGTAAATAATGTTATTGGAGACTTAATTAGTCGTGTTTTCTTTTACATAATAGATATAAATATGTTAAATGTTTGGTGTTGAACTTTTGGCTCACCTTTATAGTGTCTGCGAGACTCTGGGCTAAAACTCACGCACCAAATCGTTTGCCATTTTATTTGCATTACGCTATCATTTATCATTCCTCATGATCATCATGTACAACTACGTGTACATGAAGATGTTTTATTTACTTTGGTCAATTCTAGAAAATTGTCGCATGCCTTTTGACAATTTCAGAGCATGTTGAACATACTTTGTACGTGAGTCTTGGCCCACCCTGTATATAATTACATTAACCTGTATACTCTTCGTTTTGAAACACAACACAAAATTCATTGAATGATATCGGGCTTCGCGTTCTTTTTCAGCGATTGACTGCGTAGAACCACACTTGCAGTAACGTTTAGGAATTGGATTTAGCCAATTTACAATTTCAGCCACGACAATACGACTTTCCCTTAACTTTTATCACAAAATTTGTATTTATCTGAAGCATTACTCTATACCAAAAGCAGTGGAATTTCAATTTCAGAAATTCTGACTGTTCTTTCCAGCAGATATATGAACCAATTACAAATCCATCACATCAGATGGTATTCACGCTTGTATTTCAAGCGAGTGTATTTTATTTCCAATTAACACTTGTGATTTACTTACAAGTTAATGTAATTTACATTTCGATATTGACACTTGCAAATTCAAAATGTTTATTTTCTTTCTACGATATACAGAGTCGACGAAATCATTTGAACGTGTTTTAACAAACTAATACGATTATCAATTGAATATCAGTTAAGTCAGTTCATATCTACCAAATTTTATGTACCCATATACATACGCAAGAACACACTGACATGGGAAAGCACACTGCTCATAAACACGCACGCATGCACTAACGACATTCCTCAGAACGAGTCTAAATCCGTGAGTGTCTGTGTATATAAGCATAGAGGTTATGTCACTATCTCTCTCAATATATATGTGTGCGTATATTCCCATTGCATATATATATATATATGTACATACATATATATTTATATGTGTGTGTTTATCCATGTATATATTCATATATAAATAGGTACGTGTTTATCTATACAAGCTTTTATACCTATATATATATATATATACACATATATATACGTTATTTATATATACATATATCACCTACGGTATATATACAAATATATATGCATGTCTATATGTGTATGCATACATATAT
>NC_068993.1:14077718-14078235 GCF_001194135.2 Octopus bimaculoides
TATATATGCATACTTATTTATACATATATGTATGCATGTGTATATTCACACTCATATATACAATTACATGCAACATTATTAAACTAACACGAACGACAAATTACACACCAACTCTTCACTTTTTATTGTTTCTTTTTCAATTTTTTAAAGAAATATCAAAATGATAGCAGATATCAAAATACGACCACATTCATATAAATACATGCACACATATATACGCAAAGAAGCAGATTAAAATGACGTATACTAAAACAGCTGTAACTCCTATGCTTTCAAACAAACAGTGGCACTGAATTTCGTTTGGAAATGAAATAAATTTGCGTAAGAAAGTTTAATATGGAATATATATCGGAAAAATATTTTTCCATTTAATTTTCAATTTTAATGTAGTTTTGATGTTCTTTCCATCTTATTTGTACGTGTATGTGAGCTTGTGTACATAGATATTCTGCATGCACACACGCACAGGCTCACACAAACAAGCATACACAAACAAACGTGTGTGTGTATATATATA
>NC_068993.1:14079161-14080914 GCF_001194135.2 Octopus bimaculoides
ATATATATAAACATACACAATCATACATATATTCGTAGTTACATACTTACACACTTATTCAGATATTCATATGCATAGAGTGAAGGCAAGTGGGCATGTTTACGTGATTACGTATATCGTTCGATGTAAGATTTCGTTTCATATGTTTATCGCTGTAAGTTTGCATGTAGATACACGCGAAAGATCTTGTAAATACTTGCAGCATTTCAAAATCCAATGAAAATCTTATTGATATTAAAGCAACGAAAAAAGGAAATATTAATCTTGTTTTATATTGAAATAAATTGATACATTACATTTTTCGCTCTCTTTGAGATCTTTTCCCTTATTAATTTTTCGTTTGATATAAATTAAATTATTTAAAAACTGTAAAGACATATCTATGTCAATGCATTTAGGAAAATATAATTATTTCCTCTGCGAAGTATACATCTATATTTGAATAAAATCGTTTATGTACATGCTTGTAGAGAAACGAGCATAACGCATTTTCAATACTTTAAAGCATATAAATTTATATATTTCAACATTGACTTGAACGTGAGATCAGTTCATAAGAATACATTGGTGATAAGGGGATATCTCGTGTACGTGCACTTTCTATAGATATTAGCAAAATACTATATGCTGATATCAGTATGCTTAAATGTTCAAAAATAAACACACAATAATGCATATAATGACAGAAACACGGGGATGTCGACTCGATATGTTTTCTCACACATACTCAGAATCACACACACAGGCAGATATAGCCCAGTCACATATATATATATATATATCAACAGTGAGGGAGAGCCCTATACGCAAAGAATGACAGTCATGCACAGATACTATTAATATGTCATGATATAGTATTTCACTTCACCGGGCTCATTTCCTTCTTCAATATAAATGTTTAATATTCTGAAAATAAATATATACCAATAAGTACAGCATACATACGCAATAACACTCACGTATTGATATTAATACAATTATATATTGATAGAAGCATGTGTAGTTATATATAGATATGCATGTTCGTGTCAATAACATGCGTGTAAATAAACTATTATTTTTTTACAATATTCATGAAATATATATTAGGATACACTTATTGAAATATCTAAATATATATATGCATATACACACATCTATCCAGTCATATATACATCCATGCATATATGCGTATATACATACAAATGTCCATATATCCAGAAATGTATGTACGAGTTGCATACACGCGCATACACGTGGAGATCACTCTCATTCTTTCTGTCTGTATATATATATATATATATATACACACATAAATACCCATATTTTCACATATTTATACGAGTGAATATATCCTGTGAATATCTAATCAACAAAAGCGTGCATGCGTTCACAGCAATGCAATTATAGAACTTTGCAAATGATATTTAAATATGTTATCATTATGAGATTTGTGTAATCACTTGGAAAGTATATTATGTAATAACAGTACTAATTATTTTATATCGATTTGCTAGTTTCTTGTATATAGTCACACAGACGCACTTTCACACACTTTTGTGCGAACGCGCACGCATTCAATTTACAGAAATATACACAATGAAAATTTAATATAAACTTGATTATTCAATCCTTTTCCTTTTTCTTTTCAATTTGTCAAGTTCGAAGGACAAAGGATCTGCGCCTTCGGTCCTCTCGCTATGTGTGTGTGTGTGTGTATGTATATATGTATATAGATGTACATGTATATATATGTATATATATATATATATAT
>NC_068993.1:14081345-14090081 GCF_001194135.2 Octopus bimaculoides
TATATATATATATATCGACCCCGAAAGGAAGAAGGGTTAAAATCGACACAAGTGGAATTTGAACTGACAACGTAGCGTCGGGCGAAATACCGATAAGCATTTTGCCCGGGCAAACGATTCTGCCAGCTCGCCGCCTTATGGTAGAAAGACATAATTTTGTCCCCGAGATGCAGGATAATAAGTGCTTCTTTTGCATTCCATTTCTCGTAGTTATTACTACTTATTTAAATTACCTGAATTTGATATTACTAATACAAACCGTCTGAGTTTAAATTTCACCGAGGGCTACTTTACCTTTCATCCTTTTTGGGTCGATAAATTAACTACCAGTTGCGTAGTGTGGTTGATATAATCGACTGGCCCTCCCCTCAAAACATTTTGGAGTTTGTTCATAGAGTAGTAAAGATTATTGCTAATTCAAAATCTGTTTCTTTGTAAGTTATTCTCATATCTCAAAATTATTTAAACAACACTTCTCGAAATGGCGAATCGATTCAGGACGGCTGATGCTTTCCGTCAATTTCCTCTCACTAGCCATTCATAGTTAGTCTGGAAACAATTGTCTTGCTGGGAAGTTAAATGAGCTGAGTAACGAACATAAATGAGTTGAGTGAAAGAGTTGAGTAAAGAACATAACAAATTTATGAAACTCAATGCTAGAGAAATTGAGTTAAAAACTTTTGGAAATCCATTTAATGCTGACGTTGAAAACACAAGAAAGGAATTAAAACTGGAAATAACTGAAGTTTAATGCAATAAATTTCTTCGCCAAAAATTCGAAGAAAAATGTTTGTTACAGTTTTATGGAACTTTTGTCGAAGAAGCTACTTCAAAATTGCATGTCTTGTTAGACGATATACCACAATGTTTGATAGTATGTATAGATGCGAACAACTGTTTTTAGAGCGAAAATAATGATGTGGAAAACTAGGTCAAGATTGACAGATATTCATCTCGAAGGCAATTTAAAAGTTCCTACATCGTAAATATCTGTCAAAGTTAGACAAGTTCAAAAATTGCAGCACCGAGCTTCTCACTGAAATGTGTGAGTAAATTATTTCTATGTACGTCAAAGACAAATGAATAATAAATTCTAAATTTCTTCTCTGTGTTTTGATGAAGAGTGTTTTAGAAAATGTATTTTGCCAACTTTGTTCGGCACTATTTACATTCATACGCTCTACGAACCTTGTTAGACACTGCTAAGTTCCTCCTGGTTTCTTTCTTTTATATTTAGTTCTTCCCCTTTTTCTCGTTGCCATAGATTATATCAGTTTGCATAAAACACATTCATAACAATGCTGTTTCTTGAAATTTTGATTTTTCATAGAAGTTAACGTTTTCACCAATTTAAGTCATTGACGATTTTCACGAAGGAATATCTTACGTGTAAAATATTTTTCGTTAAGAAAGGGGAAACAATTCAATATACATAATTTCGTCTTCGCCGAATAACTATAATATTTATTATGAAAACTATTCTTTATGCAGGGGGATAATCTGTTTTCACCACTCGAAACTTCAGCCGAGAGGGTCTACCTGTGGTTGCCTACCTGTGGTTGCCTACCTGTGGTTGCCTACCTGTGGTTGCCTACCTGCAGCAAGAAGCAATCAAATCTACTTCAAATGAGACTCCACGCCTTTCAGCAAAGAAGATTATAAACAATGTCAACATATACATAACTAACAAAAAAATAAATAAATCATACGAATAATAATTCGTGGAATGATTTTGTTAGAGACGCAGACATACCTCTTTGGTTAAGAAGGTCGCTTTACAACCACGTTGGTTGGAGCTGAATTGTACTGAGCGGCATCGTGGGCAAGTGTCTTCTAATATATCACAGCCAAGGTAACGAATGCCTTGTTAATGAACTTGGTCGAACCTGTAAAAAATGAATGTCACCTCACCGTGTGTGTGTATACATGTGTGTGTGTGTGTGTGTGTGTGTGTGTGTGTGTATACATGTGTGTGTGTGTGTGTGTGTATACATGTGTGTGTGTGTGTATAAATATAAACAAATTAGCTTTTGTTTGTATCAGAGTAGTAATATGCAGTAAACAATAAAAGCTAGATTTTTTTTTCCGAACGCAGAATTGTCGTTTGAGCTGCAGAAATACTGGGTAAATTACACTTACAAAGTGGAAACATTGGTCAAAAATTAGGATTCGAACCCATAACCCGCAAAGTGCTTCAACATTAAGATAAACTGTCCACTGACAAATTCATCCGTGATTGTACACGCTAAGGAGCTAAGTGTACAACTAAGTGTATAAATATAAACAAACTAAAATTTATTTATATGCGTCCATATGTGTATTGAAGGATACAAATTAGATGATATGCTTTCGAACACAGAATTGCTATTAGAACAGCAGAAAGAGTAAATTATCCTTAGAATTTTTTCGCTTTGTAAGGGCAATTTAGCCAGTATTTCTGTTGTTCTATCGGCAATTCTGCGTTCGAAAAAATGTCATCTAATTTATATCGTTCAATAAATATATATTTATATATGTGTGTGTGCCATTGTACGGGTGTTGGACCGTGTGCCTTCATGTTTGTCAATACTCAAAATATGACAAATGGTGTTGGTTTGTTTACGTTCGGTAAAACGATATTATATAAACCAATCTCAAATAAGTCCCAGGTTAGATTTTACCTACTAAATGATCAAAGCGATGTCCCAGTATGACTAAAATATGTAAAAAGGAAATATATGTTTTCCTAAAGAAGGCTGATATACCATCTCCCTCTTTGAAAGAACTCTGTCAACAGTAACAACTGTGACAATCGTCGACTCAACGAAGTTTCATAAAGTGGTCGATGGATCAAATCACGCTTGGAACAACATCGGTTTAGTTGTAAAGTATTCAGAGGAAGAAAAAGCTGGTCATGGATAAAATGAATGCGATTGTATGTTTCATGTAAGGAAAATTGTCAACAAGAATTTTGCAACAATACATTAGATATTTATTGTAAACAAAGCATTCGTAAGGTAGGCCATCAAATATATTTTATTGATGACTTCATGACGTCATATGCCTCCAAGAAGCAGCAGTTTAAAATATGTGGAAGCTCATGTCTTCCCTACTTAAATTTAGAACCCAAATGCGTCAATGTGGAAGTTTGTATGGAGCCGTTTGAATAAGAGATATCTCGGTCCACTAATATCACATTTTTGGAAAGCTCGAGTAGTGTGTATTCCAAGATAGTCTTTCTAGTCACAAGGCTAATTGATTTCAAACTTTTGGTTCAAGACCAATAATTTCGGGTGATGGAGTAATCGATTATATCGATACCATTACTCAACTGGTACTCATTTTAGCGATCCCAAATGAATCGTTTGTAAAGTGAATCACGGCGGGATTTGAACTCCGAACATGAAGACGGACCAATTGCAGCTAAACATTTTGCTAAGCATGTTACTCATCTCGCCGTCTTAACACAGTGCTATCTAACCATGGCTAGAATGAAATCTGGTTATAGATCTGTTCAGTTCTAGTTTAGTTTGAATATATCCAACGACTAGCACAACAGTCAAACAATCAAATAACAATTATACGAGTTGCCTACATTTTTGTCTATGTAGCTTGCCATTAGCAGATTAAATATTCAAATAAATAGTCAATGTTCTCCTGCAAACATCCAATATGAATATCCATATTTCAACAACTCATTTATAAACTAACACAAGGAAAAAAGAGATTGCATCAACTTAAAGAATTAATCATCTTTCTTCGGAGCAGCATATTGTGAACATGAATAAATAAACAAATAATATATATTCGAATTTTATAAGTGGCAAGCGGCATCGAGTCAGATGTAAAATTCCATTAAAGTCGTTGCAGATTAATCTCAAATTGAATCTATTTCACTTCAGTTACACATGCAATATTTCTCAGAGTTGCAATGGGCATCATTGTCTCTCATCTTTCATAGCTAAGAGAAACTGACTTAATACCAGGCAATTAGACACTAATATTTCTCAGATTATATATTTTTTTTCTGTTGAGTAATGTTAAACGGGGAAATTTCAGCTAATATTAAAGCTATACAATCACTTGACATGCCCAAAAATAACGGTTAAGAGCGCCCTGATACATTGTATATTACGTGTGAAAAAAATAAGAAAAACTACGCTGGGATTTGTATTAGAACAGAACTGACAAGTGGCAAAACATAAAACAACGATTGTCATATACCGGTTTCAAATTTTGGCAGAAGGCCAGTAGTTTCGGGGAAGGTAGTAAGGCGATTACATTGATCCCAGTGTTTAAGTGGTATTCATTTTGTCGACATCGAAAGGAGGAAAAGCAAAGTCGACCGCGGCGGAATTTGAAAACAGAACGTAAATATCAGACAAAACGCCGCCATACATTTTGTCCGTTGTGCCAGCTGGTTGCCTAGCAATGCCCGTATATTAAACCTATTATAATTAACGTAGATGCGGACGATTGACAAGCTAGAAATAACAGTCTAGTCTTCCATTTCGCTGCCTATCATTTTTATTTTCTTTTTTCAAATAAAGCAATAAGAACCATACCCGATCAGGGCTACCGTATGGCAAAACAAATATAACTTTGCCCATGACATATAGATAATATATCTAATACAGATGAAATATTTAAGCGCAACATACTAGTGGTAATTAAAGCAGCTACATCCCTTAGGCGTAATTTTGTACATATATGCTAATATAATGCATTAACATATAGTTACTATTCAGTACAGTTATAGCCAGTGAATGCCTTCAGGTATTTAGAGGTTGACACATTATTCTCTCGCAGTTTTCTGTAATGATTTAGTGTGGAACACGGCTTGCTTCATACTAAACACAATTCATTCATTAAATATAAAATATTGTTCCCAGAACTCGGTTAGTTTATTTGCATTTTTGGAAATTTTAACATACTTAATGTACTGAGGAGCAAATCTACATATTGGATTTAAATTTTGGCACAAGGCCATCAATTTCAGGGAAGGGGGTAAGTCGATTACATCGATTACATCTCAATTGCCACTTATTTATCGATCGGGGAAGGATGAAAGGTACAGTCGATTTCGGTAGAAGTTGTTCTCACAACGTAAAGACCAGACGAAATACTGCCAAGTATTTTATCCGGCGTGGTAACAATTCAGCCATCTCACTGATTTAAATTAAATCGACATATTATCCAACAAGGAGGCGCAATGGCCCAGTGGAAATTGCAGCGGACTCGCGGTTGGAGGATCGCAGATTCGATTCCCAAACCGGGCGTTGTGTGAGTTTATTGAGCGAAAATACCTAAAGCTCCATCAGGCTCCGGCAGGGGCTGGTGGCGACCCCTATTGTACTCTTTCGCTCCAAGTTTCTCTAACTCTTTCTTCCTGTTTCTTTAGTAAAGCTGCGATGGACTGGCGTCCCGTTCAGCTGGTGGCGGGGAACACATACGCCATAGAAACGGGAAAACCGGGCCCATGACCCTGGCTAGGCTTTAAAAGGGCGCATAAATAAATAAAATGAATTAACTAACAATTAATATGATTTCAGTTAATAGGGCAGTGAGCTGATAGAATCGTTAGCACGTCGGTCACAATACTTGGCGGCATATCGACCGTCTTCACATTGAGTTCAAACTCTGCCCAGGTCTACTTAGCATTTCACCCATTTGGGGTCTATACAATAACTACCATTTGAATGCTTGTTTGTCCCCTCTATGTTTAGCCCCTTGTGGGTAATAAAGAAATAAGAAACATTAGCACGCCGGGCGAAATACTTAGCGATATTTCGTCTGTCTTTACGTTCTGAATTCAAATTCTGCCGAGGTCGACTTTGCCTTTCATCCTTTAGGGGTCAAAAAATTAAGTACCAGTTGCGTACTGTGGTGGATCTAATCGACTTTCCCCCTCCCGCAAAATTTCTGGCCTTGTGTCTAGAGAAGAAAAGAATATTTTCACATAAAGCTCCAATGTTTTATCTTAATCTTTTAATTTTTCTGCACAGCATACCGCCACAATCATAAATCTTAGTTTTCCAGTAGATGGCGTGACTGAGTAATTTAGATTAATTCATTTTCTAAGTTAAATTAAATTTTCTTAGAGAACCATTTTGCACTGTGGTGAGGTTACTTCCCAGTTTCCTAACAATACCTCAGCCAGTATGGTTTCATTCTAACAAAACTGGTCTAGATTTATCTGCTATACCTGATGGAATAATATCACTCATTCATTAATATATTCTTTTTAACTTCAGTGCAACGTTATTGTGATTATTTTTTCTGCACTTCCTGAAATATGATAGCATCAATTTTATGTTTTAAGTTATTTGGCAAAGCATGAAAACTAATTAATTGAAAGCTGTGAAAATGAACAAAAACAGCGCTTAAAATACAAAAACGTATTTTGGATTTAAAAGCTACTGCTATTTTCAATATTTCCTATCTAAAAAAGGCGGTGAGCTGGCAGAAACGGTAGCACGCCGGGCGAAATGCTTAGCAGTATTTCGTCTGTGTGTACGTTCTGAGTTCAAATTCCACCGAGGTCGACTTTGCCTTTCATCATTTCGGGGTCGGTAAATTAAGTACCAGTTGCGTACTGGGGTGGATCTAATCGACTGACCCCCTCCTTGTGCCGACAGTAGAAAAGAATGTTACCTGTCTAAAAGGCTGCGAAGTGGCTGAATCGTCAGCATGCTTGGCGAAATGCTTTGGGACAGTAATTTTGTCTTACCGCCTTTCCCCCTAATTACTGGCCTTATGCAAAAATTTTAAACCAATATTTCGTAAATAAAAGTCTGCGAAATATTTGGCAAAATACTTAGCGGACATTTGTCTGTCTTTATGTTCTCAGCTCAAATTCTGCCGAGGTCGACTTTGCTTTTCATCCTTTCGAAGTCGTTAGAATAAGTAACAGTTGAAAACTGGGGAGGTGGGGGTCAATATAATTAACTTATCCCTCCCCCAATATGGCCGGCCTTTTACCAAAATTAGAAATTAAGATTTCCTCTATAATATACAATATAATAGGCAATGTTATACACGCTAAATGCATAAATGTGTCAGTCGTTTATTGGGCTACGAAAAATGTAATAGTACAAGGATTAAGTCTTTTGTCTTGTTGACTGGAAAGTAGGAAATTACACACATATTACAAACCTTGTCTGAATAGCTGTAACATAGTCGATATTACTAAGCAGAGATATTATCCTGTTTGTGGTCTGAAACCGGACGACACGATAAGTCTACCATCTAAGAAGAGCAACGGTTTCCCCAGTGTGCCTCACAATAGACAAAAATACACTCGAAAACGTTGACTCGCAGTGGACTTGAACTTGGAACCATGGAGTTGTGAAGGTTTCTTCTCAACTATACAACTTTTCCTACATCACAGCTTGCCTTCTCATGTTCCACTCTTCATGCCAAAATAATACCAACAATATAAAGATAAAATTTCACATATTCGTTGTTTAGCTTTGTCTCCCAAGTGATCCAGCGAACATGATTGACGGCATCTAAGGTGGTATCATATCGTATTTTATTCAGACATAACAAATATAATACTAATTAAAATGTTCTTCTATACTTACGACTATTAGGTAAGATTAGAAGGGGATACGTTTGCTATATAAATAGTCTATCGATAGAAAGTGGAACTCAGCGCAAGGTTATAGATTCTCTTTCATCTGTTTATCTGAAACCAGGGTCTAATAATCATGCATCTCTGTTCATTAGTAATTCATTAATGTTGTTTTTCTTCGTAGTCTAATTATTTCTTAATTCTCAACGAACGCTATATTAAATAATATCAAGCTCCCAGGCTAATAGGGGGCATTCGTCCATCATTTTCGCTGGAAAATTCACCAGATTTTCTGGACAACCACGAAATCGCAATATAATAGCTATATCGAAAAGGCAACTGCTGCTCTGTGACACAGTTAAAGTCAGAAAATTAACGCTAAAGGATATATATGACCTATAATTCTGCCATATATTTCAGAGCAGTGACATTCATCAAATCATAAAACGTTTACTATGTATTACAAATTCGAATTAAGACGGTAGCTGCAAATCCATTCAGAGTCACATTTTAGTATTTTCCACACGTTGCATCGTTCATACAACCACTAAATAACGCCTTATAGCTATACTTACTAGAACCGTCATTACTTAATACGAATGACACTATATTAAATTGTTTAACAGAGTGATAACGAATTTATTTAACCAAGCATAATGTAAGCTAATTAGGTTGTAACCTAATTACGCACACATTTGCGTATGCACGCTCACGCATACATACATGCACACATATACACATGCACACATGCACACATGTATAAATTCATATATATAAATTAACTAAAGCACAAATAGACACGTGAGCATATATTTGTACGTGTATAAATACACACATATATATATGTATGTATGTATATATGCTCGCGTTTGGATTGATGAATCATATATATGCATGTATATATACGCATTTTAATTTACGCATGTTCCATCGTGTGTCCTTTCGGTGAACTCGCTGAGACGAAATTTCTTGCAACTAATTTTTTCTAGGTCATGCCGTTAATGAAATTCTAAGTTGGCAGATTGCAAAGCATTGCTAAATTGTAATTGAAAAGAATGAAAAAGTGTGAAGACCTCGCATTCTATTTCTTTCAACGTATTTTTTTCACTCTGTAAACCTATTACCCATTCATTTCACGTTAAGTTATTTTGCATCGGTAAATATATATATATATATATATA
>NC_068993.1:14090386-14093204 GCF_001194135.2 Octopus bimaculoides
TATATATATATATATATATATATATATATATATATATGTGTGTGTGTGTGTGTGTCTGTGTGTGTGTGTGTATGTATCCATACACACACGCACAAAAATAGAACAGAGAAAAGAGCCAGAGGAACTGAGCCATGATATATAACGAATGCAGATATAGACACACACCAGGCTTTCTAGAGAGTTAGGCATATTTTATTTGTCTGTTTGTGTACGTGTGTCTATCTGTCTGTCTGTTACAGAGTATATATGCACTCATGCATACATACATATCTTTTATCGTTTATCTTATATCTTTTACTAGTTCCAGTCATTAGACTGCGGCCATGCTGGGGCACCGCCTTAAATAATTTTAGTCGAATGCATTTACTTTTTTAATGCCTTGTACTTATTTTAATGTTCTCATTTCCCGAACACTTAGGGTACAGAGGACACAAATACATGAATACCTGTTGTCAAGCAGTGGAGTGGGACGTCACTGACACAAAGATATACACACACACACACAGGCACACACACGCGCGCACATACACACATATATATATATGTATACATACATATATGCAACGAGCTTCTTTCAATTACCATTTATCAAATGTATTCACACAGATTTGGTCGGACTGAGGGTATCATCGAAGACACTTAACGGGGGTGTCAACCCAGTGGAGCTGAACCTGGAACCATGTGATTCGGTTCGGAAGCAAGCTTCTTACGAGATACTCACATATATATCAATATATGCATACACGTATACACACACACACAGATATATATATATATATATATATATACAGAGAGAGAGAAAGAGAGAAAGAGAGATAGATAAATAGACAGATAAATAGATAGACAGATAGATAGACAGATAGATAGATAGATATATAGATAGATCGATAGATAGATAGATAAATAGATAGATAGATAGCTACATACATACATACATACATACATACATACATACATACATACACACACACATACTTTTATATACGTTTCTGCTTGTCTTTGTGCTGGTGTTGTGCTTGTATTACGAAAGAGTTTTTTGTACAATACAGTTATTTTTGTTAGATTTTGCCTTCTTAATATAGCAGTTCGTCAACAGTATAAGTAACAGATTCACAAACAAGCACTGCGGTCGATTTGATTAACTAACCCTGTAAGTGCATAGACTAGCATGGACTTGGACATATATATGTGTGTGTGTGTGATAGAGTGGGTATGTATGTGTGAGTGTGTGTGTTTATGTGTGCATATGTATGTATATATATATACATATATGAATATGTTGTGTATTCAGTCAGTTATTGTATGCATAACTGGAGGAACAAAACTCCATTTACTCTGTGAAGTACATATATGTCGTTATACATTGTACACAGTCGTGGTATCACCGAACCAACCTTAGTTCTTTCACTAGTTAGATACATACTTCTCTCGAATGCTGCAGAAAATATATTTATGTATGTATGTATGTATGCATGTATGTATGTATGTATCTATCTATCTATCTATCTATCTATCTATCTATCTATCTATCTATCTATATATCTATCCATATATAAATATATATATATATATATATATATATATATATATATATATATATATATATATATATATATATATATATATATATATATATATCGCTAAAACTACACATATCTTTTTCTCTCCTTGTTTCTTTCTGTGTTCCTTTCTGCGGAAGAGCGTAGGCTCGAAACGTTAAAGACTTGTTCTATTCGCTAGCGTTATACTAATATATCTGTTTGTTTTCTACACCACCTGTCTTTTTCTGTTGCTTCTTTTGTGAATTCTCCCTATATATATATTACATTTGTTGTGTGTGCAGGCTTATGTCTTGTATGCTTGGGCTAGTGTGGGTAGATATATGTGCATGTGTAAGAAAACAATTGTAATTACAAAAATGAGATGATAATTAGAGTATAAAAAAAGAGAATTCCTTGCAAATTTGGGATGAAAACGTGGAATAATTGAATAAAGAATACAATGGACGATGGGATTTACATGGGAAAATAAGAGAATGTTATTTTGAGTAACAACGTTAATCTAATGAGACAAAGCGAACTATAAGAGACGAACAACGGATTAGGAAACATGGAGTGAAGAATACATTTTCGGAAAAAATATATACCTTCCAAGTAGAATGTTGAGATAAAATTAAAAGTAATCTCCTGTTTTGTTTAGTTATATAAATCCAATAATACAATTAAAAGCACATTTTGTTTCGTTTCACGCATGGTATTAATGGCGTACACATATGTAATAGGAGATACGAGAACCCACATTCTAAAAGCACAGATACACCTACACGTAGATTGCGGCCATGCTGGGGCATTGCTTTGAAGTATTTAGTTGAGAAAATCAATCATACTAGAAATTCCGATTTTTTTAAAATCTAGTACTTCTTGTGGTTACTTTCACTGAACCATTAACGCTCTGAGACATGGAAATATTAATACCGTTGGTAAGCGTTGAGATGTGGCAGCAGGAAAACGCGCACACGTATACGAGTGGGTACTGAAAAGTTCCTGGCATTAAGGGAATCACTAAAGGCCTGGCTAGAGACCCAACCCTCCTAGTTTCTTTACAGTGTTTAGAAAAAGCCTGAAGGATCTCTGCAATAAGTGTGTGAATGTGAGACGGGAATATGTTGAATAATATAATTAACTGATCCTCCTATATTTTTTTTTACTGAAAGACTTTTCAGCACATCTCCTGTATATATAGACATATATATATATATATATATATATATATATATGTGTGTGTGTGTGTGTGTGTGTGTGTGTGTGTGTGTGTGTGT
>NC_068993.1:14093345-14095457 GCF_001194135.2 Octopus bimaculoides
ATATATATATATATATATATATATACGGGTCTACACGCAGATTCTCTCGCAGATTCACTCACAAGGCACTGGTTGGCCAGCGGCTACAGTTGAAGACACTTACCCAGGATGTGCTGCAACAGGACTGAACCCCAAACCACTTGGTTGAATAGTTGATAAGAGATCTAAATTACACGCTCGAACCTGTTTCTGAATAGACGTGTTGTATGCGTATACTGAAGTATGTAAAGTAAGCAATAAAAGAATAAATAACTCAATAGATGTCATCACGATTGTATATTTACAACCAGTTGAGGTTTCTTTTCTCGATATTTTGTATACAACGCCTGCCATGGCACTGAGATACTCAAAAGGGTGAAATTTATTTTACAACTGAATTGTTAATGACAATACAATTTGTATTTTCCTATTAGCAAGTTCAAAATAATGTGATAGCAAGAATTTATAAATTGGGAGAAAGTCTATTTGATAGAATAAGATAAAGGGGAATGTCTACCGCCAAGAGGTTAAATTCTAAAGAGGCACGAATTTGAAGATTTATGAGATGAAGTGTAAACTTCAAGTCGTGATATTTATTCGTGTTTGAAAAACGTTAACCTCGCAAGAGAAAACGATAAAGTATAAAGTATGTTTTCTTCGTTCAGCACGAACAACTCTTAGCTAGTCGCCTTGAACGCTTTATGATTATGAATACAGATTTGTTATATAAATACATGTGGCATTTCTTTGGGAGGATATAAATCGTCAATACATTCGCTATGTCACTAATTGTTCATTTATTCGACTCGAACTGATAAAAGGGATTTGAACTTAGAGACTAGATAAACAAAACTAGATAACTAGTTTAATACTGTGCTCATCCAGCTGTCTCCACTTCCTTAGTATTTTAAATATAAACCAACTGCCATATTTATATTTATTTCTTTATTGAGCACAGGAGGCTATACATAGAGGGGACAAATAATGACAGACAAAGGGATTGAGTCGATTACATCGATCTCAGTGCGTAACTGGTACTTATTTAGTCAACCGCGTAAGGATGAAAGGCAAAGTCGACCTCGGCGGAATTTGAATTCAGAACGTAGAGACAGACGAAATACCGCTAAGCATTTGGCCCTGCGTGCTAACGTTTCTGCCAGCTCGCCGCCTTAACCTCCATACTTATACTTGGACAAACATGACGCTGTGATTTCTGTACAGTCTAAGCCGGCTCATACATACTCATACTAAGTTACGATTTAAAGCTGAATTCTACCTCAATTCACTAAGAATAATAACAACAACACCAACAATAATAATAATAATAATAATAATAATAATAATAATAATAATAATAATAATAATAATAATATCTCTCTTTAAAGAAATTCGTGGCAGATGTATCAACGAAGTTCTAGTAAATATTTATTCTTCAAAGTTTGTGTTGAAATAAATATCTGAATCCAGACGTTGCTGCGGTAATTATCTAGAGGAAGAAATTGTTTACATGACTACAGAGGGTAGAAAAGCCTTAGCTTTAAAAATACTTATAGTCATCTGCCAACGAATATGAATATGAAACCTTTGTTTAATATCTGGGAAATTTCTGTTTTAAATTGACATTTTATCTGTGACTCTGCCCCGTTCAACTTTTTCCTCTAAACACGTAGATATATAGATGTATGCAAACATACACACAATACTATACGAACATACGTACACAAATACATACACCTATAAAATCGCACACAAAGCAGAAATAAATTGAATTGTTAGATCTGTTAGATGAGAATTAATTAATTTCTACAAGAAATAGCTTTTATATTCTTCAATCCTTGTTTATATTATAATTCCAAGTGTTTTTTTTTTCTCGGTTATTCGTGGCTTTCATGGTATTATTCATGTATTTAACTGCCTTTGTTTCCTTTTTCCAGACGTAGTATTGTATTTCTTAGTCACGTCATTATAAATTACTTTGTATGTGAGTGTTTCCAGGGAAGCCGTATTAATATCTCTGTAAGAAAACAGTAATGCTCCCCCAACTACACAAGCACATGGAAACCTAAATATATGTGTTGTGTGTGCGTATATATATATATATATATATGTATATATATATATATATATATATAT
>NC_068993.1:14095648-14097368 GCF_001194135.2 Octopus bimaculoides
ATATATATATATATATATATATATATATACACATAAGTACGTATAGCTATATGTATAGCTATATATATACATAAGTACGTATAGCTATATGGCTAAATTCTTTGTGAAACGCGGTGTTTCGAAGTTATTCTCTCTGCATAGTAGCTATGGCACTTGTAAAACTTTCACAAATGTGTTTTTGCAACACACATGATATACTCCAAAGTCACCCCTTCTTCATTAAGATCTCTCTATCAATAAACTACCAGTAATCGTTTTGCAGTAATGTACGGCTTCTATAAGTATCGTCTATGTTGACTATTTACTACCATTTCCTTCGAAACACTCACTATGTTGTCATACATTTTGATCCACTTCTATCCCTGCGTTATAAACCCGTCAAATTTTGCTTATTTTTCAATACTGATAAGACGTTTTACAATTGTACTTTTACGTTTTCATAACTACTTATTGTGCACCTTATCCGAGGATTTAAACACACACACACACATACAAACACATATGCACATACACACATATACACACAAACATGCACACACACACACACACACACACACACACACACACACACACACACACACACAAACAAACACACATATAGGCGCAGGTGTGGCTGCATGGTAATAAGTTTGCTTCCCAACCACATGACTGCAGTTTCAGTTCCACTTTTACTATAGCTTCTGGCTAACCAAAGACTTGTGTGTGGATTTGGTCCACGGAAACTGAAAAAAAAACCCGTAGTGTATATATATATATATATAAAGCAGTTGTATACTGTCAACTTAACGTGACAGTCCCAATAAGGGAATATACTACTGCTATTTAGCCCTAGGAAGCTGGACCGCTTCTTGTCGGCCTTGACACATTTCCTGTGTCCTTATGCTTGTGAGGGGGAGACAAACTCCTCCACCCAGCTCAGCCTTATTGGGACTGTCACGTTAAGTTGACAGCATAAGTCTTCGATATACAAGCTCACCACCGGTATCAATTTCTCATTTCAATATACATATAATTTGTGTCTGAGACAATATAATTATCCTTTTTACAGACTATGAAAGAAATGCAACTTGCAAATGAAGTAGGATAAACAATGGCTCAAAAACAGGTCAAAATTCTGTTCAGACCTTTTAAGAAAACCTTAAATTCTGAACCAATTTGAAGTGACTTCAAACATTTCATAAATATTTAAGTAGCATCTGTATTATAGCGATACGAAATCTCTGAATTAATCGGGATATGAGGTGGGAACTCTATTCCTGCTTCATTCAAATCAGTATATTTTAAAGAATGCATGTGTGGATTCCCTGAATGAAAAGAGTGACTATAAACAAATAAATACTTTCAGCAAATTTATTGAATACAATATCAATTCTTAACTACTCCATAAAATGTTATTATAGTAAATGATATAAACATCAAATGAATGTCTGCTTCAATTTAAATAGTTTTATTTTTCAAAGTGAGACTTCCACTCCAATTAAATACAGCGTTCTATTGTTTATGTTACAGTATGAAATTCCTGAGATGACTAAATATAAATTAGCACTATTTTTTTCTTAAAATATTCCAATCGGCTTGCGCAAAATGGGCATAAGTATATCACTTTTTCATCTGAGATGATATGGAATTTCTTGTTTGAACTGACTAGGGAAATCTTACTGCTGGTGCGATTGAAATTTCAATGTCAATTACAAAAGTAGTAATAATAATAAATTATTAT
>NC_068993.1:14097829-14105226 GCF_001194135.2 Octopus bimaculoides
TATATATATATATATATTTATATATGTATGTATGTATATATATATATATATATATATATATGTATGTATGTATGTGCGCATATGCATGAGTGCACGTGTACGTACGCACATGCGCTTATGTGTATGAGTGTGGGAGTAGATGTGCGGGCGTGTGTCTGTGAGAGTGATTGTGTGTGTGTATGGTTGTGGATATATATTCACTTTCACATACAGTCAGTCACACGCAAACAGACACGCATATGTCAGTAGCGACACCTGCTGCATATGACATCACGTGCCATGTTAAAAATCAAAGTCATATAATTGACGTAGATTACATACATCATGCATGTAACCTACTTCCCGGATTCGCTTATATAAATGGAAAATGCATATCAAATTCTGATTTGTTATTTGCAGTCATTTATATAGGAAGCTTATAGAATGTGCTTTGCATTCATACAGGAAACGTGTGTGTGTATCTTCTTCTTCTTCTTCTTCTTCTTCTTCTTCTTCTTCTTCTTCTTCTTCTTCTTCTTCTTCTTCTTCTTCTTCTTCTTCTTCTTCTTCTTCTTCTTCTTCTTCTTCTTCTTCTTCTTCTTCTTCTTCAGAACAGCAACAACAACAGCAATAATAATTACAACAACGACAACAACAACAATAATAATACTAATAATAATAATAATAATAATAAAGATAAGACAAGCTGGCAGAAATGTTAGCACGCTGGACGAAATGCTTCGCGATATTTTGTTCGTCGCTAGTTTCTGAGTTCAAATTCCGCCGAGGTCGACTTTGCCTTTTATCATTTGTGTATCAATGAATTAAGTACCAGTGAAACACTGGGATCAATGTAATGAATTGGTCCCCTCACCCAAATTTCAGGCCTTGCGCTTTCAGTAGATTGCTGTTCACTGTTATTATTATTATTATTATTAGTAGTAGTAGTGTGAAGGCGCTTGGCTCAGTGGTTAGAACGTCGAGCTCACGATCATGAGGTAATGACTTCGATTCCCGGACTGGGCTGAGCAAGATAATTTATTTCACGTTGTTCCATTTCACTCAGCTGCAGAAATGAATTGCGACGTCGGTGGTGCCAAGTTGTATCGGCCTTTGACCTTCCCGTGGATATCATTGGCGGCGTGGAGAGGGGAGGCGGGTATGTATGAGCAACTTCTGGTCTTACATAAACAACTTTGGCCGGACCTTTACCTCGCAGAGTAACTTTGTAGGTGCAATCGCACGGTCATTCATGACCAAAGTGGATATTTACCCTTTACCAGTAGTAGTAGTAGTAGTAGTAGTAGTAGTAGTAGTAGTAGTAGTAGTAGTAGTTGGTGTTGTTGTTGTTGTGTTGCTGTTGATGTCGTTGTAGCAGCAGCCACAGCAGTAACAACGGCAACCTGAGCAGCAATGGTGTTTGGATTTTGACGTTGCAATTAATTATTTGTGCGAGAAGCATTAGATATAACAGTATGTCTGGTGTTAATGATATGAAAATTGCTATCGTTACTTCTGTTGATTCGTATTGCTGTTGGTATTTGTGAAATGTGTATCCTGAAGGATTTGATATTAACTGAAGCAATCATAATGGGAACGTAGTTGACGTTAATTTCATCGTTGATTCAAGCTTCTTAGGTAATAACACCGTTGCTCAAAAGACTAATATCGATAGCAATAATGGTGAGAATCCAAATTTCCAATCACTGATAAGGACTGAAATATATCGATTTCAAGTACCTCAGTAATCCTTCTGCAGAGCGCTGAACAATACAGCGAGTTAAAATGGGGAAAAGAAATAAAGGAAATAACAACGATTTCTTTGAATGTGAAAAAAAATCTCACGAAATTCAATCTTCTTCCCACCACTGCAATGAATTCGTGACAAAAGCACTCAAATTACAAACAACCCAGTTTGCACCAATAGTCGAGCCTCAACATAGTCGTCTTTTTTGCTAGACATAGGAGTCAAATTTTATTTAAATATTGAAATACGTTCTTGCAAACAGGTGATTCAAATAGTACCTTCGATATACCTTATCCGTGTTTCAGACACTGGACTGCGGCCATGCTGGGACACCATTATGTGGGGTTTAGTAGTATAAATATACTAGGAACAACATAACTGACAGAAGAATACGTGAGTTTGCTCAAGAATACGGGATTTTCTTCATAATGTTTTCTTCACATCAAAAGCTCACCTTCTTCTTGATATATGAAAACGTTTACACAAGAATGTAATAATCCAAATACTTTCGAGAGGCATATGTTCTATCAAGAAATTCAATATCAACGTGTTC
This sequence comes from Octopus bimaculoides, assembly GCF_001194135.2. NCBI lineage: Eukaryota > Metazoa > Mollusca > Cephalopoda > Octopoda > Octopodidae > Octopus > Octopus bimaculoides. Next base: position 14,100,109 of record NC_068993.1, read on the forward strand.
TGATTAGAAGTTTTAAAAATACTCAAGTTCACATGTGTTTAGAAATATGGATTGTGTTTTTCATATCGTTTTGAAGATGGATTGAATATGGATTTTTATCATCAGCACTTTCAGAACATCACGGCTTTCCGCTGCTCTATAGGATTAGCTTCTAGTGAGAGTAAGGATGTCTTATCGTGTCCACTTTACTAAACAACTGCAGTCATTATTCACAATCTTTTCGGTGCATATTGTCACACTGAGATTATTGGATAACAGCATACGATTAGCATGAAAAATGGTGGATGTTGCTTTTGTTATTTTAACCTTTTCTTTTCCTCGTGCTTCTATGAGAGGTAGAAACCATATGTGATCATGTGTTTTTGAGGTCTGAGTGTAAATGCTAGCTGATTTTATTTGGTTCTCATTTCTGCGGGTGTAGTATACACACAGAAGATGCTTTAACACAGAATATGCTTTCCCTTAAATACACTCTCCTTATATCCTTGTTTGATTTTGCTATTTAAATTATAATTTCTCTAAGTGAGTGATAAATATGTCCTTTAATAGGTCACTCTAAGGTTCTATGATAAAATTGAAACAACTGCTAACGTGTCAAACATTTTTATATTTAAACTCAATTCATTCGACAGTCATCCAGACTGAAATAATATCTTCATTAAGACTGAAAATAATATATAAAGTTGGCAATAATATCTCAAATGTGCCAACATTTCACAAGAAGGGCATTTTCTTCCGAATGCTCATTAAATTATCGCTTTGACTTAAGTTCGCTGTACAATATATATATATATATATATATATATATATATATATATATACAGGCACAAGCGGAATTGTGTCGTAAAAAGCTTGCTTACAGGGTTCAGTGCCACTGAATAACACCTTGGACAAGTGTGTTCTAATATAGATTAAGAACGTCCAAAGCTTTGTGAATGAATATGCGTATGTGTTTACAAATGCTATATTATTTATTTCATCACGTAAACGTATACGTACATTTTTACATCAATATATATGCTCAGCATTTTATAGTTTTAAATTTTCAAATTAATGACAATATAAAAATATAAATTTTGTGAAACTGTCTTGTAATGTTTTAGCATTTGTAACACGAATTCCCGGTATGAATGCACTCAAATCAATTATGCCTATGCACTCGTAAAAAATAAGCATAAAACAGAACTTACTATCCTTCAATTAAGTAAAATAACAGGAAAAAATACAACATAAGTAGATATAAAGAAAATATTAGGAAACTTATAAAAGAATAATTCGGGGATAAGGAAACAAAAGACAAGAAAATTCTATAAATGATGAGTAGGCTGTTCAACTGTGGCTAAGGATTCGAAAAGCATTTATGCATGAGTGCTTCAAGCTAGGGATTTACAAGTGGACTTAAGAAGTATGTTTTTCAATTATCAATCTTTATTGAAAATCAGTCTTTGATTACCTTTGTTCATAAAAAATGCTACTACGATCTCACACATGCACGAATACACACATTTAATATTCCAAGCCATATAGCATATGCCATGTACGATGTACATACATACATATTCTGCCATGTACAATGTACATACATACATATTATGCCATGTACAATGTACATACATATACAAACACATATGTATAAACGCACACGTGTGAGCTATAGGTAGCAATTCCGCAACACAAAATGGAATGATACACTTCACCGAGAGACAAAGTTTACAACTTCTGAAATCATCCCGATTGTAATTTGTTTTCTATCAATGATATATGGCTCATAAGTTTGTTAAAATTCTCCTTTTTTAATGTTCATACATCTTTAAATAATTTCTGACGTCTAAATATATACATACACATGTGGTTGGATAAACTAAAGGGTGTTATAATTACTTGAAGAAATATTTTGGTGCTTCTACTTGAAATCTATCTATTGCTATTCATCTTATGTTTTGAAACCTCTAGTACGATCTAGTGGGCACCATTTCCTTTGAAAATACTTCCAGAAAACGCAAACGTGGATTGTCCCCTTGTTTTATGTTTACAACTCGCTAATTGGTAGAAACATTGTTATTTTCAGTCGTAAACACAGCACCAGATGGTCGCCCACTTCAAAATCTCACAAGGATCTAATCAAACAAAATAATGCCCGTTAAAGCGTTACTGCCGTTTCAAAGTGTTAAAGAACGTATATACTACATATTAGTAAACTATTATTGATACGGTAGAAACATATTTTGCAACATTTGTTTCTGTATTGTTGCTATTACGAATATAAGTGATGTTCTGTAAGTAACGACTATCTAAGAACTAGGAGCTAATTTGATGTTTCATTATTATAATGAGCTGCCTGATTACTCTTATTTCCTGCCTCGGGAGAAATTGTATAGGTGCTAAAAATTGTTTTTATTCTATTTATGATCGTTTTCTATAAGAGCAATTCTTAGCAGTATATAAATCGAATGTTATTCCTAACGCTTTAAAAATATTACCTTTATTAGAATAGACGAATATTACAATTTAACAATATTCATTTCGAAATTCAGTTCCGTTTGTAAGAGACCATATTTCTTGGCAACTACGCTTGACACACAAATATAGCAAAATAGCTAATACTTGTGACGTGTAGCGATAATACTAATATATGAAACATTATTAGAAACATAACTTCTATATTTCTAGGAACATTAGCTGCTTTAAAGGCGGTTGAACTCCTACTAGATATATTTACGAAGGAACTAATGTCTATATTACAGAAATTGATGAAACGTAGAGCTTCACGCCGCAAAAGATGAAAAGTATTATGTTAACTGTTAAGAAAGAAAGAATCTATTTGTTTCTTCTAACTATTATATATATATCACTACATACATTGCATTTGCATTTGGGAAATTAATTGTACGCTTCACTTAACGATATCGAATCAAGATCGTCATCCATATTATAATATTAACAATAATATTTACTTCTAAGTTAATAGAATGACATACATTTAGAGATATCTTGGCTTAGTAGATGTGTCTGATATTTTAGAGGGGAGAATGGTATTTGATGATTTCGATATTGCATGTACTATTTTTTTTTTTTTACTTAGCGCTTAAGTGACAGTGTATTTCACAAGTACAAGAGCAGTGAAAGTAATTATGAAAGGAAATCACCACAACTAAGTGAAACAAGGCTGGGTAAATTCCATCAATCTGGCTTGTGCGGTGTTTCCCTCTACCGAGTGCCATTGAGAATGTATTAGTCAACCAAGGAAATCAATTTATGCGAAATGGACGTAAACATTTAAGGTTCCTTAATTATAAGTCACATACACACACACATATATACACACGCACAAACACATACATATATATATATATATATATATATATATATAGTGAGCGAGAGACAGATATATGTATATACATATATATATATATAAAGAGAGAGAGAGAGAAAGAGATAGATAGATAGATAGATAGATAGATAGATAGATAGATAGATAGATAGATAGATATATAGATAGATAGATAGATAGGTAGGTAGGTAGATGGATGGATGGATCGATCGATGGGTGAATGGATGGATCGATGGGTATAGTTCAAATGTATAAGCAAGAAAGAGACGAAGACAGGTGAAGGAAGAAGCTGATGTATTAGTTTAATACTTGGGAAGAAAAGAAAAGTCTTTGAGGTTTCGACCTTACGCTCCTCGACAGAAAGGATTGAGAGGGAAAGAATGGAGAGAGAAAAGAATGTGTATGGACTAACGGTTCAACAAGATGTAATGATTATTGTTAATCACTACATTTCTATCTAGTCTTCTTCGTTTCAGTCAACACAGTAGAAACAAGCATGTGAAGAGTGTGTTGGTGTCTGTATGTATGTATGTTATCAATCAGTTTCATTTCTGTATTTCTTGTCCATAGAGAAAGAGCCGGACTCTAACATAGATTCAAGGCTCCCTCATTGGAACTTTTATCAACATGATCTCGGTATTTGTGCATATGTGTGTGTGTGTGCAGTATTTGGTGTTAGTGTATGCGCAGATGTGTATGTTTGTTTTATGGATGCGTTTTTATGCATATATTTTCATGTCTAGATGCATGCATATGTATTTATGTGCTAAATTTTTGGAAAGTTTTACATATCTTTGCAGTACCATTGATGGCTTGAATCTGTAGTCTTCTAATCAGCCTTTTTCTCTTCAGGTTTTGAGAACCCTAATTTTTCCAGGTTTTTGTTGAGGCTGTTCGTTATATATCCCAATGCCCCAACAATCACGGGTATGAATCTGAACTTGTAGTCTGGGTGGCGTATGTGCAAATTTCTCAGTAGCTCGGCGTAGTTGTTCTCTTTTTCTCTAATCTTTAGCGTGATGTTGACATCCGCAGGACAGCTAATTTCTACTACTATATATATATATAAATGCATACGTAGACCTACCCTTCACATATTTCTTTCTTTCGCGTTGAATGGAAAGAAAAAACACTCGATAGAATAGTATACATTAATAGTATCATCATTCTGGTCACGGCTGCATGAAGTTTCACCTGTGGATGCACAGGCAAAATTCAAGACACTAATTCAACCATAATAATGACAATGGTAATAATAATAATAATAATTGTTGTCGGCACTCCGTCGCTTACGACGTCGAGGGTTCCAGTTGATCCGATCAACGGAACAGCCTACTGGTGAAATTAATGCGCAAGTGGTTGAGCACTCCACAGACACGTGTACCCTTAACGTAGTTCTCGGGGATATTCAGCGTGACACAGTGTAACAAGGCTGACCCTTTGAATTACAGGCACACCAGAAACAGGAAGTAAGAGTGAGAGAAAGTTGTGGTGAAAGAGTACAGCAGGTTTCATCACTATCCCCTGCCGGAGCCTCATGGAACTTTAGGTGTTTTCGCTCAATAAACACTCACAACGCCCGGTCTGGGAATCGAAAGCGCGATCCTATGACCGCGATTCCGCTGCCTTAACCACTGGGCCATTGCGCCTCCAATAATAATAATAATAATAATAATAATAATAATAATAATAATAATAATAATAATAATAATAATAATAGTATATGCATGATATGTTTGTATGTGAGTAATTATATATATATATATATATATATATATATATATATG
>NC_068993.1:14105436-14106258 GCF_001194135.2 Octopus bimaculoides
ATATATATATATATATATATATATATATATATATATATATATATATATACATATACATGCATACATGTATACATATACATAGATTCACGCGCACATAGACACATAACCAATAAAATAATTCAGAGATACAGACTCACATCTGTACATCATATCGCTGTAAGCATATAAGTTTGTATATGAATAACTGCGCGCTTACATATCAGTTTGTACATGTGTATGATAAAAAAAATAAAGCATTCATAATATCCTGTGCATAGATGTTTATATATACGAAAGAAAATTAAAAGTGTTAAAATTTTCAACTTGACAGAATACATTTGTAAGTGTAAATTTAGTAGAATGTAGTCCAATTTCGCACATCAGAGAGAGACACACAAATTATTGCGACAAACGAAAAATATTTTTAAAGATAACGAATGGAAGGAAATATAGCTTCTATCAAACTTAATGTTAACCGCAGTTTTAGTGACGCCAAAAAAAAAACAGAGAAATGAAATATATACAAGTAAATACACTGTATATCTGTTTAAAGATATATGCAAATAAGCGATATTATACGTGTGTATGTTTGTGCTTGCAAATGCGCATACGTATATGTGTGTGTGTGTATGTGTGTGTGTGTGTGTGTGTATACGTACGTATATGTACTGCGTATGTATAAGCAGATGGGTATGTACACACGCATATGTGTGCATATGCATACATATTTATGTATATATATATAAATATATATATATACATATGTATATGTACATCGCCATATGCTTATATATACATATATACATATACGTACATATATATATATATATATATATATATATA
>NC_068993.1:14106652-14108103 GCF_001194135.2 Octopus bimaculoides
ATATATATATATATATATATAAATGTATACATATATTCTCTATTTTGGGTAAACAAAACAACAGATCGTATCAAAAAAACTTTTTATTCTCGCCAATATGTGTCGTGAGAACATTCTCATCTCATTGAAAACATGTACCAATACTATCATGCTATATACTTGGATAATTGTGAAGATTCCTACATGAAACAATCAGTTGCCTTGTTAAGTGACTGTGTTTGCCTGTGTGAGTGAGTGTGGCTACAATATCTAGTAATTGTCTGCACATTAAGAACAGTGTTTTACAGCGTATTAAATACAATATCTCTGTGAACATGGATTTTTGGTGCATAAAACCAGTGTCTACGTCATAGTGGTAGACAATCAAGGCTACTTCTGCAGTTAGGACTACCATGTCACGTGTGTCTTTGGCTTTGACAATGATGGATACCACACTCTAAAATACGCTGAAGGTTTTTCTCTTGATAAATATCTCAGTATCTGTGTGTTGTAATGCTAAAATGCGCAGAAGCATCCGAAAGTGAAGATGGAAGTTATTAGTAACTCCACCACTGAGGCGATTTTCATTTCTACTGATACACCTTCGTGCTTTGTAGCATTATAGCTCTGTGCGAGAAGTATTATCAAGAATACTACACTTAGTAGCTTACGTTAAGCAAGGAATATATAATTATATATGTACTTGAGTGTGTGTGTGTGTGTATGTGTGTGTGTGTGCGTGCGTGTGTGTGTATGTGTGCGTGCGTGGGTGTGTGTGTCTGAATGTGTGTGTGTGTATGTGCGTGTGTGTGTGAGCCTGCGTATGCGTGAGTATTATTTGTGTGAAAACTTCTTTTTCCAAAGTATCGATTCAACACTAATCGGAATATTCTCAAGAAATGGGACCATACACTATTTGGCTAAAAATCGTTGAAAACCCTAGCGTTTTCAGTGATCTTAATAAATACAGAACCAGCTGTATTAGATCAGATATGTTTAATAACTGCCGATATTACGTCTAGTACTTTTCACAACATGAGATGATAACGGTACTTCCTGATAGAAATTTTACACATTTATTAATAAAATATTTTCCCGTTCCATTTTTAAATCTAAACGAATATTATAATTCGACATCTCCACGTTTATAATGCCTAGCTTATTTCCAAAATACCTTAACACATTCTTCAAAACTACACATATATTGTAATTTGACGTGCCTTCTCTACCAATGCTGAATAATAATTTACTGGTTATTCGTATTTCTTTCAAGAAATCCTTATTTTATTTCACTCATCCCTGATATATGATATATGTATATTTTTCTCATAAATTCATCTTTAGCTTAACTACAATGTCGCTAAACATAAGTAGGAAATAACTCAAGACCATAACGTAGAAGTATATAAAGAGTGGTGCCCCTTACTACATTTTAAACAGAGATTGCTATATAAGCACGACATATATGCAAC
>NC_068993.1:14108459-14116875 GCF_001194135.2 Octopus bimaculoides
ATATATATATATATATATACACATGCATAGATATGCAAATATCTATATGTGTGTGTCTGTCTCTGTTTATGTATGCACACTTATTGCTGTTTAGCACAACGTTCTACAGTGATCAACTATGTAATACAAAACTTACTGTAGTGCTCATCATGAAGCAGAATATTATAACTTATTTCGTGGTTCTCGGTTCTGGTGTCAATGCCTATTTTCGCATAAAACCATTTAACGCAAGCTTGTTGAAAAATACAAACAGATAGATGTTCATTCAGTTGATTTATAATGGAAGGCACATACGTCGAAAATACGGTGCGCATATGCACACACACACAGAAGAGAATTACCATACACACGCTAACAAGACATATAAACCGACGCACATAAACTTGCTAAATACGTGTGTGCGAGTATATGATGTACATGTTATATAGTCAATATAAGATATATGTGCACAGTTACTGATGTATTCCTGTGTGTAAGTGCGTGTATATATATATATATATATATATATATATATATATATATATATAATCATGTATATATATATATATATATATATATGATATACGTGTATGAATGGTATTATATGTGTAGGTGAGTGTTATGTGCGTAAGTAGTGTCAATATATTTCAATGATTTTAAAATGAAACATATTTATCTAATTTTCCTTTACTTGCCATAATTCATCTAAAGCTACCGATATACCGATCCCGCTTTAATGACGTACAAAATCAACTGATGTCCTGACTTCAAAGCCAGTTTCATAATTAATATTCATTTGCTCTCTACACCGACTGTTTGATCGGTGTGCTCCACTATTACTATTCCGAATTATATATCATAAAAATATCACATATATCATACATTATATATACCTAAACATAACTCTCACGCTTATATCCATATAACCACTTAGCGATACGTACCCGCCTTCGCATAAGGACCCTCATGGCAAACACACGCGCTTTCATTTATAAGCATATGCGCGTGCATCCGAGCGTGTGTGTGTGTGTGTGTGTGATTGTGTATGTGTTTCCATTTGTGTGTGTGTTTGTGTGAGAGAGAGAGAGAGCGTGTGTGTTTGTGTGTGTATTATTGTAGTGACGAAAATTTCTCAAGCTCAATACACATACCTCAAGACAAGCATATTCATATATATGTATATATATATATATATATATATATATATATATATATATATATATATATATATATATATATATATATATGTATATATATAGATAGATAGATATGTATAGACGCGTTAGTTGCTGTGTAGCAAGCTTCACAACTGCATAGTTCGGGTTCAGTCCCACCGGACGGCTACTTGCGCTACTGTTTTCCGCTATATCCTCAGCCACAACGAACACAGGTGAGTGGATTTGGTAAATGGAAACTGATTGAAGCTCGTCGTATATATATATGAACACATTATTTTTTTATCACTCTATTATTATTATTATTATTATTATTATTATTATTATTATTATTATTATTAGTATTATTGTTGTTGTTGTTATTTTATACATATAATGCAACTGCACGGGGCTCGTTAGCAATTTCTTCACTTTCTACGAAATTTTCCCTTTCTCCTCTACGATGTAGAGGTATGCTGGAAATGTTAAACTCTCTTCTTTCATCAAGTGTCAAGCTAACATACTACTTGTACACATCCTCATCTACGTTGTTTTTCCTCTTTTTTTCAGTTTTTTATCCTTTTATTTGAAGTGATTATATACAGTTTGCGTTGCGTAAATTATCGCATGCGCACTGTTTGTTTTAGATTGTGTCCACTACACTGTATACTAGGGTCAGTTTTCACAGTTTCTCACTGTCTGTGAGAAAATCGGCACCAAAACGCAATTCACTTTGCCAGAAACCTGGAAAAGACATGATGTACTGTTTGGCATTCGCGGCGGAAACTCCAATATGAACATTTTAGAGTGTTTGGGTGTCAATCTGAGGACAGTGCGTGTACCGACAGTGATAAAATCACACATCCAATCAACATCCTGCTGCTTGGAGTAACTACTAGTGATAGCAACGTTATGCTTTCATTCATCTTCTCACACAGCCTCACATTCAACACGAAGGCCTACATCAAGTGGCTGGAGGAGGTAGTGCAGCCCTAGGTGAAGATTGTGGCTCCTGGAAGACACTATGTCAGCCAACCTAGGAGAACCCAGCCATGGCTGTCAGACAATTTCTTCGACCTCATCACCCTTAACTACTGACCACCTAACTCTCCAGACTGCAAGCTCTCGATTATTATGTGTGTGGCACAGTTCAGCAAGAGACCAGCTAAACGTCGTGCAACACCAAAGATAATTTGAAATTTTTAACCACCACGTGAGTTGAATCGGAGCACGCTTCTGTTATGATGTTCTACAATCTACAAAAAAACAATAACTGAACTTAGATATAATTGCTTTCGCAACCCTAACTTTGTGAATCGAGTGGATTCTTGCACTGTCTTGTAAAGTCGGGCAATCTGAAAATTGAACTTTGTTTTAACGAATGTTTCGCACGTTCATCAGTTTAAATGTTGTGTTTACTGTTTTTGTTAAACCTGTTGTCAAACCATATGGAATGTATTATAGGCAAAGTCTTCTCGGATGTTATCAGTCTGTCGTTTTGTGTACCATGATTAAGATTAACCGATGTCTTCAGAAGTACAAAAGTCTTATGCTATAAAAGGTAACAATGGGGATTTCATGAATCTTCCTCTACCTTGCCAGGCATTTTATTTTCCAAGAGCCATTCATTTGATTTACCAAGCCATTGTGTGTTCTTTAACCACAACAAGTATAACTCATTTTTTCTTCCTGATACTAAGAAGACATGATGACTTACTCTTTAGGACACTGGACCATTAGCACCATTTCGTTTAGCTCCTTACGTTCAAACTACATCCAAATCGAGTTTCATATTTTTGGAGCTGATAAAATATGTACGAATTCGAGGCTGGTGCCAAATTTTAGGGGGACCTATGGCCCACTTAAAATTTCTAACCTCATACCAATATTTGTAACCCTTATCTATAGTAATATTAATATTTAGTAGCAGAATTCACACGATGAATTTTAATAACACTCAAATGTATCAATATTTGTCACCATATTACTATCGATCAATTTCACACTCCATTATATTGGTAATTAGATATAATTAATATTACTAATTTTTTTCCTTTGTGTTTCGTGATCAAAATTTGTTATTAAAATATTTTTTTGTTCTCATAACTCCGGCTGTAATTTTATTTAAATTTGTTAGGTTTACTGAAGTATGCGTGCGATATCTTTATTGATATTTTCCCCTAAAGCAGACATTCGAGTGTAATTATCCCCGGTTATTCACTTAAACTATTATGCCACTCTGTATTTTTCTGTCTATAGATTATATTTAATTATTTTAAAATCTGGTAGTAACAATTCGATCATGTGTTGTTCAAGTGTTTTTGTTAGTAACGAAACGCGCTTGACATTATCAACGTACTCAGATTGTCTTTCCATTCTATATAACACTTTCCATTTTATATAACACAGTTGTTTTTTTCCGAAATTTTTAATGCACATAAGAATTTTATTCTTTCATCATACAGTTACATTCAATTGCTTGTCATTTATTCCTTAACTAAACTAAGTAATTGATGTGAACACCGAATAAAAATTATAGTATCTTGAAAATCCTGATTCCATGTAAATTCTGATTGCAAACATTTTCTCTCCACTACTACTGTAGTCATATACAGTTCATGACATTATTCTATTATTTTCTCCATATGCAAACTATGAACATTCTAATAATACCAAGAACTATTGTGTTGATAGTTTCAATGACTTGTATGTAAATATAAATGTAGTTTTGATAAGGGTCTGTTGCAACGCTAATTGCGTTGCATGAAAACAGATATTTTGTAACCAGCGCTTAGCATATGATGTAACATGCTATATTATTACTTTCTCTGTTGGCTTACATTTAGTTACTCTTATATTACAGCAATTTTAAATAAATTTGCACTTGATACTTCTGAAACAATTGCTTTACTTTATTGGTCCCAGTGGCATGAAAGGCAAAGCATACTACCGTAGTGCTTGAATGTAGAGCACATGGTGATGGAAGTAATTCCGTAGCATCTAACCATTCTGCCATCATGTCCTCTTTTTATGTTAGAAATAATTAACTTGGAAATGATATTAACCTACATCCTTCGGTAATTATAAACAGTATGGTCAATCGATATACATGAAAATATTCATTATTCATATTTCCTGAGCTTATTTCTTATGCTTTATCAGCATTTAATTATCAACTCACATACCTACCTATTCATTTGCTTATTAGTGTATCACTTACCATTGAGAAAATCGAAGAAATATATTTCATTGGATAGGCTATTTTACACCAAATGCAAAATTCCAACTAAGAGATTAAAACTGTTTACTGCAATCCAGTAACAATTTTCTAATTTTCAGAACTCTACTGTAACCATGAGTTTGTCCGTTTGATATTTCGAAAGTTTTACAAGGGTGTGACCGTTTAAACATTTTAACTGTTATTGTAGATGTCCTGTCACACTGACCGTCAGTTATGTTGTCATCGCCGTGCAATATTCTAGAAAATATTTTATCAATGACTTTCGTCTTTCTTTTTGTTATCATGAGATTCCACACATTTTAAATGTAAACATGTAGTGGGAGTAAGTGAAATAAGTTCGCGTGACTTTCCTAATTGTTTCAGCACCAGTTTTCTAATGAATTTTATACGAATAGAAAATCCAGGAAATCGTGACGAGGGATTGATTGCAAGATGGTTTGATATCCATATAATTTACTTAAAAACGGTTTGATTTAATTAAACGCTACGGGGCGTAGATTTAACGAAATAGCTCCAGCTGGAAATCAAAACTCCAACCTGGTTCCACTTGGTAGGGTGCTTATTTTACAGGTAAACAACACCCACTTCCACATCCATATTACCAGATTATAAACAAAATAATTTCATAAGTGCTTAGCTAAATCACGTTCACATTGTCAAAATAGTTTGTCCACATTACGTACCGGAAGAACATATATACGAGGGGGTGATGAAAGGTTCCTGGGTTTAAATGTGTCACGAAAGGACATGATGAAGGCCTAAACTTCTGAGTTCTTTGACAGGGTTTAGAAAAACTGAAGGATCGCTACAATAAGCGTTCCTGTCTGAGATAAGAATATGTTAAATAAAATAATAATTAACTGATCCTCCAGTATTTTCTTTTACTCAGAGCCAAGAAATTTTCAGCACCCACCTCGTATTCATTTTCCAATTAAACTTTAAGGTAAATTAACAAAGCTGTTGGAATTAAACGAGGATAGAGTAAGAACGGTGGCCAAAATATCGTTTTATGGTAATGCGGCAATGTTTGAATAATTTGATCCGTTATTATTTCATCTTACACACATGATTGTGTGACTAAGAAACTTGCATCCAAAAGACGTAGATCCGGGTACATTCCTACTGTGAGGACCCTTGGACAAGTTTTTCGTCTATAGTAGCAGACCAACCACTGTCTTTGAAAGACATTTTTTTTAAAAGCAGAGAATGTGTGGAAGCATGTCTTATATATATATATATATATATATATATATATATATGTGTGTGTGTGTGTGTGTGTGTGTGTGTGTCTTCTATCTGTGTTTGTTTTCAGCCGCACAACTGCTTGACAAACAGTGTTTACTTTAACATGTCTATCTGCCAACATAGACAGAGAGAAAGAATACCTATGTTCATCGACACTGAAAAATATGTAACTAAAGAATAATTGAAACAAGAAATGAAGAAATAATAAAAAAAGAACAAGTATGGAAGGAACAAAAAAAATGTACGGTCAGTTTGCAAGCGAAGTGAACGCCAGGATAGATATAGAATACCGGTAGATATAGATGAAGAGGAGTGACCTGAAGATAGAGATAGACGCACTTATATACGACGTTCAGGAACAAGCGTTAAGGACCAATTATATGAAGTGCAGAATAGACAACATTACCGATTGTGACAAATGCAGAATGTTTGTTGATAGGGGTGAAACGGTATGGCACATTGTTAGCGAATGCCCGAAATTGGCACAACGCGAATATAAAAGACGCCATGACAACGTGGCAAGAATGATCCATGGAGAGCTCTGTGGAAAACATGGTCTACAAAGAGCAAAGACGTGCTATAAAAAAATGTGAATGAAGAATAAAAAAAAATGATCAACTATGGCGATTTGAAGTGGAAATACGAAGGGTTTTTGTCAATGAGGAGAGTAGACATAATACCAATAGGAATTGGTGCATTTGGAAGTATCAAAATTCAGCTTCTAACATGGCTGAAAAAGATTGGTGCAGATATAAAGGTAGAATCCTTACAAAAATTACTAGTTTGATAAGTACCGACGCACGAAGCTGAATATTAATAAAACTAGGAGTGGCTGTGTGATAAGTAGCTTGCTTACCAGCCCCATGATTCCGGGCTCAGGTAGGAAGTTGGTAGAGTAGAGTCTGACACGTACGGTATTGTCTAGCGTTTTAGCGAACACATCTTTTATTGAGTTACATGTCTTTTATCTTTGATATTTCAACATTTTAAGGTCTACCGCTAGGCTCTGAGTATCCAGCTCTGTCAGCGTGATGTGCTGTTAGCCTCGGTTGGACTAAAGACTTCTGGGTAGATCCGGCATCGGAAACTGAAAAAAGTCCTCCGTATATGTATGTGTGTATATATATATATATATATATATGTATGTTTATCTGTTTGTATTTGTCCACCCACCATCACTTGACATCCGATGTTGGTGTGTTTACGTCCCCATAAGTTAGCGGTTCGGCAAATGAAACCGATAGAACAAGTACTACGCTTACAAACAATAGACCCTGTTCCACTAAATGTGCTGCTCCATCATGGTCGCATTCAAATGACTGAAACAAATAAAAGAAGAGAAGAATAAAAAGAATACTTCTAACTTGAGTTCTGGTTTTCCTCCTTGCATCACCATAGCTACACACACACACACACACATTTGTATGTGTGTGTATGTAAGAATGTATGTATATGTATAAGTATAAGGATGTATGCGCGGTCGTGTGTGCCATTGCGCGTCAAAATTGTATTTTTGCTTTTATTTAAGCTGTCAAGCGAAAGACACGGTGAGAAAAGGCATCAGTCTTAAAATAGTACTGGGTTTGCTTCGAACATTTCTCCCTCAAGTTGTTATTTGATTGTTTATTAAATTGGCGTCCTGCCAGTATAAAAAGCCAAGGTATAAAGTGTCATTCTTCAAATTGAAATAATGAAGTAAAATAGTTTAGAACGTTAAATACCGTTAACTATTTTGCAATAATTTACTTCTAACTTTTTTTTTTGTTGTTGCAGGAGTCTGGAACAAGAATGTAATTCTAAAGTATCTTTCAGTTGATTAAACATACCATATTTAATATTTGATTTTAAAATTCTTTCTTTCTCCGTTTTAAATAGATCCATCGTATCACAAGGAAAGATTAGGAGATTTTTATTAACTAGATTCTGTTATAAAATAGAATTATCATAAAATGTATTTCAAAACATTTTTTAAATACGTATAAAAATCTTAAGAATTTAAAGAAAAAAATGTTCAGGGGACAAAATAATTTATAGTTGAATATCGTGTTATCTTAGAGTACTTTAAAATGGAATTTAATAAATATTTAAATAACTTGCTTGACAGTCACACAATAAATTTAACTGGAGATTTAATCAGCTAAATGTTATGTGTTGCACATTGCATTCAAACAAATTCACTTAGACTATTAACAATTAATTAATAGAATTTTCGAAAAAAATATAATTTTGTTTGTTTTCATCTTATTTTATTTTAATTTAGTTTCCCAAATGCCTCCAAATTTTAAAGAAAAATAGTTATAGGAAATAGTGAATTTTGGATTTCTGATATTTATCGCAAAGCAATTATGCTTATTGACTTAGTGCTTTAGTAATTTCGCTACATCAAGTCTATGGAATATTGCTACACATCTCAACAAAGTAATTATGCATACGTAACTGTGTAGTTACAAATACTAATGGCACGCATATGCACATATAAATGATTATGCATGCACATACATATTTGAAATTATGTAGTCTCAAATAATCTCTTAAATGTGTGCAATCATAATTGCATATGTAAATTTTCTATTCATAAACACGATCACACACAAACATACACACACACACACAAATATTCAAGCACACATGCAGACAGATATATTTGTATGTATATATGCATATATGTACGTAGAAGAATATATTTTTATAAGTATATATATGTATCTGTTTGTACATATATGCATTTATAAGTAAACATATACATGCATACATATATATATATATGTATGAATGTAAGTATGTATGTATGTATGTA
>NC_068993.1:14120523-14127679 GCF_001194135.2 Octopus bimaculoides
ATATATATATATATATATATATATATATATACATATATATATATATGTATGAATGTAAGTATGTATGTATGTATGTATGTTTGTGTGTATGTGTGTGTGCATACATATATAAATATATTATACGTTTATCTACGCACACACACACACAAACACACATATATATATGCATGCGTGTGTGTGTACATATGTATGTGCATCTATTGTTTTCTCGCCCTGTATGAGTCTCTCCGTCTTTACACATACTCATATACACACACACGCATAAATACATACATATATATGCACACATGCACATATAAAGACATATACCTACATATATGCTGCGTTTATTGACGTACATACGCACACACACGCATACTGCCATACACATCCTTATACACCGACGCACAGACACACAGACGCACAGACACACATACACATAATATACAAATATATAAATCCAAACCACAATCATCAACAGAGTTCATTTGCAATTTATTGATTCTTTTATCTACTTCAGTCACACAAGTCACCATTTTAAATCACCACATCGATCCGCAATCACATATTCAGCTCAATAATCTCTGCTGGTGCTATGATTTTTAATACAATTCGAAGGACTGAAATTGTCTTGTGCTAAGAATGAGAAACAATTAAATTTGTTATCTCCTGTTTCCTTGTTGCATGCCGTCTATTCATATTTTCGATTACAGAATTATATAGTCACATAAGCAAAAGCATTTTATTGCCACATATTTACCCAAGGTTTAAGTCTAGCGACCTTCCTTTATTGCATTGAAAATCTTCATTTCTTATACAATTGCGTCCATTAATCCTTAAATTGAATTAGATATCTGTTAAATTTCATTCCCTTCCGCTTCGCTTCATATTCTTATAAAATTATTTCTCTTAAGCTTCTCTCCTTTTACTAGAGTTTACAATACTGCCAAACAACAACGCATCTACTCGCGCTTCTTCTTCTTCTTCTTCTTCTTCTTCTTCTTCTTCTTCTTCTTCTTCTTCTTCTTCTTCTTCTTCTTCTTCTTCTTCTTCTTCTTCTTCTTCTTCTACGCCGCCGCCATCACCAGCACCAGCACCACCACCATCACCACCACCATGGTTAGCTTGGAAATTTAAGTAGCTATGGTCGATGAAAAAGGTAGCAGTAATAACAATAATTGTCGGAGCCCTGGGAACATTGAGCAAAGATCTCGAGAAGTACGTGGAACAAATAGGGGCTGTAATAAGGGTGGAGCACTTGCAGGAAACAGCACTGCTTGGAACCGCTCGAATACTTCGGAAGGTGCTAGAAAAATAAGAGGTGTTACCTTAGTTCACTGGTAGTGAACAACTGACAGTGTCGTACATCTCCAGCGTTAGAAGTAGTGCAAAGGCAATAATAATAATAATAATAATAATAATAATAATAATAATAATAATAATAATAATAATAATAATAATACCCAAGGCACACAGAGCTGCGTTCGGTAGTGAAGTGAAAGCACGTTATAAAAATAAAACTACTGAATAATAATGATAATAATAAGTGTAATATCGATAATATAAGGTTGCTGAGATGGATTCCATAAGGATATGAAACCACACTTTATGTAACAAAAGAAAACCCAATCTATTTGTATTTGGAAGTAGTCTGCTGCTTAGTGGAAATGCTTGAGTCCTTTCGTATTTCAGTTACCATAGCGATGTAGATGAATGCAAATACTTAATCTATCAATTCTTATGATTTCTAAATTATACGTTTTAAGAATCTCTCATAAGTTGTCATACATTTATCAAACTGCCTGATATATTGTACAAATGAAAAATAAAGCTCACATACTTAGAATAAGCGCAGACAACTTAATTACATCAGAGCGAATAAAGCGATCAAAACCTACCTTTATCGAGCAGCCAACTAATGGTTTCATATTTGACTAAACTATCAGATGTTTTATACTCCGGAGTCTATGTTCAGTATTACCATCAGTTTTTAAGACAGCAGTATGTAACATCAGGGATATGTGCTTTATATTCCACGCAGGGCGTTCAACAGTGTGTAGCTTTTACGGGACGTTTATGAGGTATACGATAGACATAAAATATCTCTTTTACTTTAATTTGAAATTTTGCTCTCGGTGTTCAAATGATTTCTGGGTGAAAAGATATTTTGCGCATTAGTATTCATAATAAGCGAGGGTCAAACACGATAAAGCCGATCTATAGATAAAGTCGTTTTAGTTGTGACGGACTGTATATGTTCTGCGCTGCAATTCGTTGAGTGATTGCTTGTAATTCTAACTGTTTGGTTGACTATTTATCGCGGCAAAAAGTTGTCTCATGGTATTGTGATAAGAGAGAACAATAGCTTCCAGCAATATACATATGTACACACATATATATTTGTAGCAATCTATTCATCTGCCTATGCATGTAATATACCAACATGCACACAGGCACCAATACGCAGACACAGACAGACACACACATGTACGCAAACATACACAAACGCAAACACACTCATACACAAACACACTCACACAAACGCACACATGTTTATATTTTGGTGGATAGCTGTATCAAGCAGTGTTGATGGAAAACAACTTCGATTACATCAGCTACTGAAATGTTATACATAACAACATTTTGAGACGATCTCACTCGACCAAATATAGCTACTTGTCACTACAAATTAGGACTCGCAAAAGCAAACGAATAACAAAAGTATTTAGAGTTTCCTAGGTAGTTTCAGATATCTTAGTTAGAAATTAAATTAAATACTGTCGGCAGTTTCAGGCTGCGATGTGAGAGTTGTGTGCCTGATGCAGCGTACATTTTATTCATATTATTTGTTGTTCCTTCAGTCTGTAAAGTTTCAGCGAATGTACAAAGCATTCGATTTAGGGGAAAATGGACATTTGTCTCGCAGGCTGTATCGGTGTAATCCTTTATAAGAAAAAAAAATATGAAAAATAAAAATAAAAGCTTCATCGTCCAGTGTATCTAACATCAAGGAATGCCTTAAAGTAATTTCGGAATACTAACATATTATTCTGCTGCAGTAACTTGTGGGATATCACAATAATTCTACTACTACTACTACTACTACTACTACTACTACTACTACTACTACTACTACTACTACTACTACTACCAGCTTAGCAGCATTTCACCCGTCTTCACGTTGTGAGTTCAATTTCCACCGAGCTCGGCATAGCATTTCATCGTTCAGAGTCGATAAATTAAGTGCTAGTGAAACACTAGGGTCGAGGAAATCCACAAGTGTCCTTCCCCCAGAATTCCAGACCTTGTGCTTTTAGTAGAAATTATTATTATTATTATTATTATTATTATTATTATGTTTACTTTTATTATATCTTCACTTTGTGCATATGCAATTTTATTTCTGGTTTTAAACTTTCTAGTATGTTAACAATATTCTACATAATATTTGTGTAATAATTACTCATACTATTTTGCTGACTTTTGCTGATATATTTGTCTGCATATCTTTTTTAAAGTTATTCTCAAGACACCTATTAATATAAGTATTTTTTCTGATATCATTTTCCACATTTCAGTTATCTTAATTTCTATATATATCTAAATCTGGTTCACTTCTTCATTTCTTTTAAGAATAGGTTATCACCCCTTGGGACCTATATATTCAATTGATAGACATAATTAAGACTTACTCCAAATGTTCATTTATCGTTTTACAACTGAAATATCTTACTACATTTTATAATTAATTCATATCTTAAATTTCACACTTTACATCTATCATTACACAAATTTCCCATATCAGTGTTTCATACAACTGCCATTCCCTGTTTTTATTATTTTTGCTTCCACGACACACTCCTACTTTCTTCTATACTATTGTTATTTTCATCAAGAATCTTGCACACCAAATACACATACGAAAAGTCATTGCTATTGTATCCCATATAAATACTTGACTTTCATTTCTAAAATCATAATATATATTACATTACAGATCTATTCGATAGTTCTTTCTTGTCAACTTTGCTTATTTTCTCCAACTTACAATCAAATACAACTCAATTCACATTCTTAAAACTTGATTTTGAAGCTGTTTGTATCCACCTTTCTCTCCCCGCTCTCACTCTCTCTATCTCTCTCTCTCTCTCTCTCTCTCTCTCTCTCTCTCTCACTCTACCTCACTCACACACTATCTCTACCTTTTTCTCTCTCTCTCCTCATGCAGAGCAACACTCTGTGGAATGCAGAGAACAAGATGAGGGGAGCAAGACACTACATCCGTATTCATACGCAATCATCTTGACCTGGTCATGCCACGTAATAAGCTATAGAGGATGGTCAAATTACAATGAAAACCTACCCAATACATTTAGAAGAGATTGTGACTTTGCCCGCGCGCACGCACACACACAACTTATATGGTAGGTGCTTATTTGGCAGGTTCAAAAGGATTAGGTTTTTGTTTGAAACCCATAGTGGAAAACTATGACGAAAGTCGAAAGAATTGATGTTTCAATCTACAAATTAAAAGTGAGCAGGTACGAAAGCTGTAAAAACCCAAATTACAAATATTTGAACAATTTGTCGGGGCCCACAAGCGCACAAATGCAAATACGGTCAGACATATATATATATATATATATATATATATATATATATATGCGAGTAAAAATAAATACAAAAAAAGGGGTTTTGTATGATTGTGTATAGAGGAATATATTATTTTGTTTAAAAGAGTTCCAACACTGTCTGTTTTTTATGTTTTATTTATATTCCTGCAAAACCAATGTGGGATATAGAATATGGAATATACAATATATAATATACTATACAATATATAATATAAAATAAAAATGGATGGTACAATGAAATAAAATATTGAATGTCTTATTGAATATATGGAATATGTCTTATTGAACAGATGAAATATTGAGTGTTCAATATAAAGGATTAAATATATAAAGGCGAATACGTATTTTCTATACCTGTGTGTGTGTGTGTGAGTATGTCCACTTATCACCGTTTGACAAATAGTGCTACTGTGTAAGCCTCCAAGTTACTTAGTGGTTTAGCAGAAGAAACCGATAGAATAAGTAGTAGGCTTAAGAAATATGCCCTGGTGTAGATTTGTCCGCCAAAAACCTTTGTAAGCGGTACTCCAGCATGGCCGCAGTCGAATGACTGTGAGAAATAAAAGAGTAAAATAAAGTATATCTATATGTATACATATATATGTGTGTGTATATATACAGATATATATATATATACATATTGATGTGTATGTGAGTGCGTGTATATGTGTATGTATGTACATACAGACGTATATATATATATATATATATATATATATATATATATATATATATATATATATATATATATATATATATATGTGTGTGTGGGGGGGGGGTTGTATACATACATATGAATATGATTATATATATACACAGATACACACACATATATGCATATATGTACCTATACACACACACACACACATATATATATATATGTGTGTGTGTGTGTGTGTGTGTGTGTGTCTACAAGCACATGCACATCTATAGTTCTATATACACATTCAAGCTTGTATATATTTCGTTGAATGAGAACGATCGTTAAGGTTTTATATATATACTGACCAAAGACGTAAATAAAGTTGAACAATTTAATGTAAAAAAAAGTATAAAGATTTAAACGTGTCGGATAAGAAAGAGCAGAGATAAAATGTTCAAGCGGATATAATTTAAATAGGCAAATAAAAAATGGTTTAAGGGATTAGTGTGAAATAAAAAAAAAACAGAACAGAGAAATTCCAGAAATATGTTGATCTGTTTGCATCAATGTGAACATTCTCCATCAAACTGTATCTGTTTGCTTAAGTGAGTATGTGTATGCGTCCCTAATATAAAAAGATATGGTAAGAAAGGAGTAATATCTGTCGAGAGGGTGTCAGGTACAGATCCAGTTAGAGAGCTTGTGCATCTCTGCAGGCAAACAGGATCTTCTGCAATTTAAAGTTGTTTCGTAGTTGAAAGAGCCTCCGGGTTTCCATTAGAATACGTTACATTCACAATTTTATTTCAATTGCGATTAATGACCAATGAGCTGTCGAGAAAAAATAAAAATAAATAAATAAAAATACAGTCGGTCACTAGCTTCATGCCGCATTATGGCTTTGAGCTACTCATACTAGCCAAACTCACAGTTGAATTCATGACGTCATCTCACTAACTCTGGTAAGGTAGTGAGGAAAAAAAAACCTGGCATTTTAGAAATAAAGAACTAACTACACACACACACACACACACACACACACACCCACACACACACACATACACACACACACACACGCACTCTTTCTCTCTCTCTCTCTCTCTCTCTCTCTCTCTCTCTCTTTCACACGAACACACATTTATAATTATACATAAATATTCACAAACGCACACGCAAAAATATATATTTATATATGCTCACACACATGCACAGATAGACAGACAGACATACGCACACATACACAGAAACACGCCCATACCCTTACATATATATATATATATATATTCAGTAAGATAACAGGGCAATCCAATTTATAGGATAGGTTGGGAGGAAGATGAGAATAAATGAAATAGAATTGAATGAAATAAAATTAAACGGGATAAGAAACAATGAAGTGGGAAAATGAAAGAAAGTAAAACATATATATAATATATATATACATATTCTTGTATACCTTTATTCTTTTATACCTTTATTTTTTTATTTGTTTCAGTCATTTTAGTGCGGCCATACTGTAGCACCACCTTTAGTCGAACAAATCGACCTCAGGACTTATGCTTTGTTGCCTAATACTTAATCTATCTGTCTCTTTTGCCGATACAGGGACATAAACACACCAGCATCGGTTGTCAAGCGATTGACAAACACAGACACACGCACACATACACACACACGTATGTATAGAGATATAGACGACGGGCGTCTTTCAGTCTCCGTGTACCAAATCCACTCACGTGGCTATAGTAGAAGACATTTGCTCAAGATGCCACGCAGTGGGACTGAACCCTGAACCATGTTGTTGGTAAGCAAGCGTCTTACCACACAGCCACTCCTTCGCCTCCACACACACACACACACACACACATATATATATATATATATATATATATATATATATATA
>NC_068993.1:14128156-14137707 GCF_001194135.2 Octopus bimaculoides
CTGAAAATGTTAGAAATTAGGACAAAGTTTTAGACACAATATTTTGTAGCATATATATATATATATATGTATTCACGATGTATACGAGTGTGGAGTCGTATGGACAATGATAGGGAAATAATGAAGGCAGCAAAAGAATGATGTGACAGATATTTAACCGATTTTTACTTAAATCATACCATACGTTGGAAATATCTGAATTCCCCTGTTTCGTTTTCCGTTTACAGTAACACAAAATTCAAGAAAAAATATTTGTCTTCTCTGCATTACATAATTTATTCCATCGAGATTTAAAAAGAATAATCCATTATAATTAAATTTTCCTTTGATAAGATTTGATGTCTTTTTTATCTGAATTCAGTAATTACATATTTGTCATGTTTAAATTCTTAGTAGTTTCTGTTTAAATTTGATATTTAGTGCCATGTTTTATGCATTATATTGATGAAATTTGTTTTTGTCTACAGCGTGGCTCCATTTACAATTCTTTTCTGCAATATTTCAGATTCTGTAAAAGTGTATTGTTTTATAAATATAAGGCTACCAAATTATCCTTGAGTAAGCAGTATGGCTGAAAATGTTAGAAATTAGGACAAAGTTTTATACACAATATTTTGTAGCATATTTAACTTTCCATATGAAAACTACCGGAAGTGCCACTGAATGATATCGTATTCAACCGGAACAGTTTAATGTTCAAATTTCTTGCATATTGTTGAAAGAGGGTCGCTGAGATTTTGAATGAAAAGTTGTTGTAGACTTCGCACAAGATATATGCCGTGTCCACGAAATTAGTTTTGAGAACATTGTGATCTGTTTCCTAAAAAAGCACACATAGATTCTACTGCATTGAAAAATAGTAAAGTGATAAGTAATTGTGATTTCAATCGATAAAGTATCACAATTTCTGATTAAAAATGCAGTGTATCAGGTTTTCTTTACCATTACGATTTCACTGCAAAATTTCCTTCAGTCAATGGTTCTTTGAAAGGAATTGAAATACCTGGATCTGAGTTCCTGTGTTTTATTTTAAGCAGCCATTGATATTGAAGTCAAACTTAATACTATATGTGTGTGTGTGTTTGTGTGTGCGCGTGTGTATCGGTGTGAGGGTGTGTGTATATAATCCAGTATGCAAAATGATTCAAAGACGTGTTTAGATTTCGTCTCCATTTCGAATTAATATTTAAAAATGTATCATCTACTCTCTGTATCTTAATGAATATTAACCAAACAAGATTAATTATATTTTGAATAACCTCCCCAATTTTCTGTTCATTCGAAAATATTTTAGAATAACAGGTCTCTGTAAAAATAAGCCTATTTTTTATGCTTCACGAGTTAGCTTTTAATTATATGTTATTCGCTTTATCATATACAGTATTGAGTAGATCAATTCTTTCTGATATACAGCAATCAGAATTATGTTCTAAATCATTTACAAGTTCATTTTAACATAGTGACAGCGAACATAACACCTACTGGTACACACTTTTCCAGTAGGTATTATGTAGAGATCCTTGTAAACGGGTAGTACATTAATGGGCTTGGCAATTTACAGATATCAGAAGCCAAAACATGTACAACTATAGCTGTAAGTCATTTTTATATATATTTTGTGTCAGGTTGGTGGTAATCTTCGAAAGCTATTTATAGAAATGATAAAGAGGAAAATAATATAAGTTTCTTTGAGTGTGAATAACGTAGATAGTCCTGCAACTAGCAGACGAGTCCTTCTATAGAGTTAGACAATAAATAAGTACTGGTATCGCAAAGCACTCGATTCCATTGAATATGGTCTAACATAAAATTTGAAAGAGCGTGCAACGAATGTTTCACAGGTCAACATTTAAAAACAAGTTCTCCTATTATTGATTGGTACAGTATTCAATTGAATGCAATGTTCTACATTTCTGTGAAATAATGCCAGTTTCATTGATTGAGCAGGGATAATATCGTATATGGCGGATTTAATAATGGGCAACAGCCGTCCTATGAACCATTGGAATATTGTGCTACGTGCTACCGCTAATATGGAGTGTAGTGAATTCCATTCCGTCTTGACATATAGCATTCTAACAGAACATTTCCAGAGGAATGGTCTCGATTGTTTGGTGCATAAAATATTCCGTTATGCGTGCAAATAATTATGTATGCATGTGCATGTGTGCGCCTGCGATGGTGTATGCCATTTTTGCGTAGGTATGCGTCTATGAGTGTGTTAGTGTGTTAGACTGAATGTATGTGTGTGTGTGTGTGTGGATATGTATGTATGTATGTGTGCATATGTTTATATATATATATATATATATATATATATATATATAACGAAAATGACTTGTGTATCGAAATTTTTTAGACTTTATTAATGTATTGACACATACTTTTCTTCATCCCACATGTTCATTTCTGAGGACACTTTCGCATCCATAAGATGTTATAAAATAGCATTTAACATATTGAGCATACTTCTATTCAACAGGAAGTAGACAAGAAGTATTGGAGATTTTATTAGCACATTCAAAGCCGTTTGCCCTGAACGAGTTAAACGTATATATGCGTGTATTTGTGCATGTTTTTTGGGGGCGTGTGTAAGTCTGTACAAGTCTATTTACATACAGTTGAATTAATTAATACATAAATATGTCAATATAAAACTATATATGAACTAGCCGTCTGTGGGTTTGTTTCAAAATCATAAAGTCTAGAATTCGAATACTACACCAGCTATGTCCTTGATTAAGTCTGTTCACGTCCTTTGGCTGCTTAGATAACATGAGAACCAGTTGGTTACTGGTGCAACTGTGATATCCTGAAAGTTCCAGTAGGTCACGTGTGGCAGGATCTAAATTTTGGTGATATTTGCTCACGATTGTATAGGAATTTAAAACATGGAAGACATTACCAGATTCATACTTGCGATTGACAAAATATGTATGTATATGAGTGTATGTCTCTGTGTGTGTGCGCGCGATTTTGTGTTCGTATATTTGTGTGTATCTTGTACATACATCTATTGTGGCAACCTCTCGTTAATGTGTATGACCGTTGAGAACATATTTTTTTGTTTAGCTTGTTAATGAAATCGGTGATATTTCACAATTTGTTTTTCTGCAAGAATCTAGGGGTCGGGAAACTTTTACTCTGACGTTACCCACCTGGATTTGAAAAGAAGAAAATGATAGATTCTTTAAATTCAAAAGGTTTACTGAATCTATTTTATTGAATCTGTTATATGAATCCGTTTACATTGGAGAAATACAGTGCTGCGAGAAGAAACATTTCTGTCATAGCAAGGAAAACGCTTTTTATATAATTTTCCTAAGGCCAACACATTAACTTGCCCCGGATCGCCGAACCCTGTGCTAGACAGATTAGGTGTCTCTCACCCCTAGCTATCAGATGACTGCTGATGCTATAGAAATCCCTCCTTCCTTGGCAGGTTTTCATTTACATCACGCGGGGTATCCAATCAAAATCCCTACTCTTTACGGAGCTGGCTTGGTAGGGCCGACGCTTTACTCACCGACAGGTGGTACTGAATTACATGTTGTCAGTAGCACTAAGAATAACCAGATATGATATTTTTTGTGTGTATGCGTACGTGCGTGCATGTCTGTCTGTGAGTGTGTGTTTACTTTTTGTAGCAACGGGAATCTTTACAAGTAGAGTAACCTTGCGTTCCAAGTATTCGAAAAGTTATTAGTGACAAGCGATAAAAAAAAATAAAATTGTTAAAGAAAATTATGGAGAATCAAGTAAAATGTGCAGGATTAAATGCAACCGAATAAACTACTTAAAGTGTTAAAAATCGTTAAGATTGTAGATTACAAAATAAAAACAAAAATGGACGAACAGATATTTCATGTGTTGGAAATTAAAGACCAAATATTAGAAACTGAAGATCGTTACTTTACGCACGCAAGCATATATCAGAAACAGAAATAAAATCTATTCGTTTAATAATTCAATAATTAAATCAGGATGCAAAAAAAGGATTTGTATGTGAATGTATTAATTTAATATCAATATTGAACTTAAATTAAAAGCTTTTTTACATCGGGTAACAAATGTATTGCCCCGAAATCCTATATCAATCTTCTCACGAAATCTTTAAAGAAAATGATCTCATCACCCTCTTTTAAAAATCTTGAAAAACTGTATGTCGAATATATTTCAAACTCCAATGAGCTTCAGCACAAGGGCGCACACGCACACGCACGCACACACACACACACACACACACACACACACACACACACACACACACACACATCTTTAATATCGCAATCATCCATCTTTTATTTCTTTCAGTCATAAGCCTGCAGCCATGCTTTGGTGTGGCCTCGAAGGGGTCCGAAAAATTCCACCGAAATACTTATTTTCTTAAGTCCGGTTGTTATTCTAATGGTGTCTTGTTGCCGAACTGCTAACACAGGAGGTTGTAAAGTTGCCCACAACGGCTGGCCATCAATGGTACAGAACAAACAAACACAAAGACACATACATACTTAAGTACGTATATATAACATATAATATGTACACACAAACACACTCATACATATGCATTTATGCATGCATACGACGGGATTCTTTCAGTTTCCATCTTCCAAGTTCACTCACAAGGCTTTCGTAGGCCGAGCTATATTGCAGAAGAAACTTAGCCGAAGTAGGAGTGAACCCCATACTACATGTTTGAAAAATAAACTTCTCACCATACAGCAATGCATATTAAGAGATATACGCGTGTAGTACACACACACGCAGAAGCATGCTCACACACGCACATTATACATATATTCGTGTTTATATTGCTATATATCTATACTTATATACTATATATCTATTGTATCCCAATTACATTTATACGTAATGTTTGCGTTTTTGTTTTTAATTTAAGTTTCGCCATTTGCCACCCAACACACAACATTGCAGCAACGAACTCAAAACAATGAATACATATATGCGAATACAATTATATATTTAACATGTGAAACAATGTAATTGGTACTGAGCCATTAGATACAACAAATGCTCTCATAGGTCATCGGCAATAAATCTTTTTTTGTATATGTTTACTAATCTATCATAAAAATTAAACTTTAAAACTTAGTATAAAAAATATCACAAAATCAATTTGGTTCAAATTATTTGCCATTTTAATATCTTTATTGCACGTTTGTTTATTTGTTCATATAATCGACAGACACTAAAATCACCCTTGATAAATTCCTAATTAAGATGCCGCATAAACTAATTCGCTGTTTAGTTTATGATTATAACATGTGCCTCGTGATCTTATTTTACATTAGCACTTGTATGTATGGTTTGAAAATATCTATCTCGAAATTGAATGGAAAATGATGTGTTACAATATTAATTCGTTATGTCTGTTTGCATCAAATGTATTATTTTATAGCAAATGAGACGTTGTACCAGCGACTGCAAAACATAGCAATGACTGCTATGATTGTTTATTAAAGATGTAAGTAGGATTGGAATATGACCAAGGATGTTATTATTTTAGCTAATATTTTTATAACTATCATTTCTTTTATGCAAAATATTACAAATGAACCATAAGAACCTGATACAATTTGTTCTTTATTGAACTCTTGGCTCTGTATGTTCAAGTATATTGTTTAGATTAGTCAGACTTGCGTTCTCATCTTCATTGTTGCTTTAGCTACGTTTCAGCTGCTGGAGGCTCCGACCTTTGTCAGGTATCTTGTGCTTCACAAGACACTTGACGAATTCTGGAGCGTCCAACAGCCGAAACAAAGGGAAAGCAATAATCAAAATGAGGATACCACAGTTCGACTTATGTAAACAATGTACATAATATAAATGCTTCATCTCAGAAATATAGAATTGTATATTTATAGTAGTAGATGTGTTTGTTATGCAGGATTGGTCATCATTTTCGTGACCTGGTGGATTAGACCTATTAAATAGATCATGAAATCATTCCCGGCAACTTTTCGTTGACGTCCGTCAATCTCAGATGTGTAGATATATACTTATATATATATATATATATACACATATATATTTACGCAACGGGCTTTTACACAGTTTCTGCGGATCAGATTTACTTAGACAGCATTGTTTGGCCTGGTGATATAGTGAACGTCACTTGCCTAATGTACGGCTACGTGGAAATGAACTCGAAAGTATTTGGTTAAGCATCGACTTTGCTAACCACACTGCCATTCATGCACCTCAAGTATCTTTCTTTGGGAACTGAAAATCATTATTTTATTTCTCTGTGAGATGTTTTTGTTTTCAAAGAGAATTGGAGTACAAATATGTCTGGCATAACTGCATCGATGAAAAATTTTATCCACATCAGCTTTATCAATACATTTAGAAAGTTCTCACTAACTACAGATTTTACACTGAGAACATATTCAAAATAGTTAAAGTAAATCTGAGCACAGTAATATTATATAATACTCATGCTAAAAGATGTTATATGCATAATTTGGGTTCTAAATACATCCCTATATTACCGGATCACATGACTGATAAGATAATCAAAACACGTATTAAATTTTTCATCTCATCAGATTATCCTGAAATATTGTTATGTAGTATAACCAAGCTTTCGTAAGACACATTCGGAATGACAAACTGTAAGACGTAGGATGTCTATACGCATAAATATTAACTACAGAAATAGAAAAATAATAAAGTATAATCATCTTTACAATGTAATTATAACCCAATTCCCTCAAAACAGGCTGTCAATGGAAGGCCTAAGAATTCAGATATAAGAGTAATTACAATTCCATTACTTAACTGAAATATACTTGGTACCTAAAAGAGTGAGTTAAAAGAAATTAGGAGCATAATAACGCGCAGTTTTCCAGCAAAGGTAAAGTCATGCAAGTGTCATTTAGGCTCAATAGAGAAGCTGAAATTATTAACATCGCGTTAACATCTTAAATAAGAAAGAAGCAATTACACGCGGTTTGCAGAGAAATACATTTAAATTGAAACTTACAAATACATTACTGTTCGCTTTCAATAATCTTAAGCATAAGATTGTTACTAGGCGTTCGGTGTACGAAATTTGACTCTCAAATATTTTTGCATGTAATGTATAAATAGAAAAATTTATATGAGTAAAAAGTTGACGATAATTATTTCCGTCTAAGTTGCATTCCTTCATTAAACCTGTTTAACATAATTAACATCTACAGTGCGTGGTTTATCAATATCGTTCCATAAAATCGAAGTGTATTATCGTTAGATACGATATCTGTAGCTTCAATAGAGATGTTGAGCATGTTTGTAATTCGAGGCTGAGATTATACCTGAAATATAAGTCTGCACTGTAAGACATGTAAATTTAATTGCTGTTGTAAGACAAGAGTGTCCTCTTCAAGTAGTCTGTTTCCTGTTTAAAGAAACTTACAAATGATATCCGTGAAAACAGCGGATTACATATTTGACTTTCAGTTTTGCAGCCGGGCAATTTGAGGCCGCTCAGTTAAACATGTAGGTAGTTATATTGTAATTACAATGCAAATAAGGAAGACATTTCGTTTCTCCTATGTTTTTGTTAATAAGGAATTTCCTTAAAATTTACGAAACAATTTCATCACACGTACATACATTAGAAGAGAAAATGGTGAGTTTACTGCATGTGTTGTTGCTAACCGCTTCAGGGATACTGTTAAATTAATAATGTAAGGCTTTGAGCGGGTCGAATCATTGCCATAAGGGACAAAATGCTTAGCAGAGTTTCTTCCGGGTTTTAAGATCAGAATTCAAATAATGCCGAGGTCACGTTTGATTTTAATCCTCATGGGGTCAATAAAATGAAATAAAATAAATTAAGTACTGGTGTCAATGTAATCTCTCTTAAATTGCTGGCTTGAGTCAAAATTTGGAAGATATATATTTACAAACATTAAATGTAACAATTCTAATCCTTGTCACTTACATCCATTAATGGAAATTATATATTTGTGCGAGGAAAATTATGGGTAGGGCACACATGAGGTAATGAAATTAGTTTTTAGCCTTTGGAATGAAAAACAAAAACAAATATTTGTGGAGACACGGAGTAAAAGAAGAATAAAAACGGAATTGACCACATTCACTAAATTATATTTTGCAATACAAATTGAACATTAGAAAGTCCATTCGAGGCAAATTTGGCGTATAAACAAAACACACGATCAATAACGTTTACATTGATAGTGATACATTTACTTTGTAATTAAAATTTTCTTTCATATGAGATACGTCGCAGCATATCAGCAAACAGACTCCACCCTATTTGCATATAATAGACTAGCTTCTTTTCACTCTTTTTCCAGATGATCCGAATGCAGTGTACAATAATGACGGAATATCAAAATAATTTACATTTCTAATATTCTCGGTGATTCTGAACAGAGCTGTGTCACCTGGTCAGTAGCATTCAGGTGGGAGTTCTTTAACACCTGGCGTCGTTTGGGGAGTTTTCCCCGGATGATATAGCGCAGCAACTGTGGTATAAAGAGAAAAGAAATACATCATACCTCTGTAACCCGATAATGTTTCCATAAAGTTTAATTCTTAATATATATATATTCGTGTGTATGTGTGCGTGTATGTATTTGTGTATATATATATATATATATATATATATATATATATATATATATATATATATATATATATGTGTGTGTGTGTTTATACATAGTGATAAATGCAAACGACCGTATGTGTATTTGCGCGCTGAAGTGTGTGTGTGTGTGTGTGTGCACTCTTGAGCCTTTGTGATTTTGTTCGTGTCTCATCAGATAACAAGCACGAAAACAAATACTTTGATTCTCTTTAGGTGATAACAAAATATCGGTTCAGCATATTTGAACTATGGAACAGATACCAGGTGGTAATCCTGCATAATCATATTTTAATGAGAGCACAAGGAAAATATGAACTATGTGGTATGGGAATTACCAATGTATTTACTATTTTATTCCCAAAATAGCACAATAAACATTCTCAGAATTACGAATAGGAAAGCCATAGGATTAACACGTGATTATTTCGACAAAAGATTGACATGAAATGTAGTTTATAAATTCGCACGAGTAAAAATGAAATGCAAAGTTAAACCCAAGGAAATTTTTAATGTAAACGTGGAGATGCGTAAATAAGTAATACACCATGATTATATTTCCAGCATCCTACATTCCATCATCCACGCATTTAAAATGGCGTCAGTTATATAATTTCCGTCTAATCGCAACGATTGCAAAATTTAACAAGAATTTAGAAGAGAATGCATTAAGTAAATGGAACTGTTAGTGGGAGAACTAATAAATAGTTATTTGTAGAGTCATGTGTTAGCTAAGAGTTTACATGTGGCAATACATTCATTGCTTTTACTGTCAGAATCTCGCTCATTCATGTTTATCGCAAATTAAACCATATGTATTTGTGTTTGTGTCTGCCCACATACTTTGGCTTTTGTTTCAGAAACCACCTGCGGACGTATTGCGAAGAAATCTATATATATGTGTCCATATATATATATATATATATATATA
>NC_068993.1:14138044-14140317 GCF_001194135.2 Octopus bimaculoides
TATATATATATATATATATATATATATATATGCACACACGCACTCGGCGTGTGTTGTTGTTTTTTTTTTCATTTTAAGACTAATAGTGTGTGTCATACATGCTCAGCAAATTCATCCCTGTCCTCAATTAGGATTCGATTACTTTAATCGAATTTCTATCTAAGATACAAAAAAGATGCTATTTTGATTGCCCAGATTAAGATTTTGGATACTGCATGATTGCTGAAACTTGAACATTCTGAGTAAATTATGAGGTTTCATGTTTCGTAAGTTAAAGATTTTTGAGTAATATTAGAAAATGTAATGTATTGAACCACATGACTTAATTAATCTGCACATTTCATTTGAATGTCTGCTACGTTAGTTAGCCATAACACAATAACTAAAAACGCAAAGCCACTTATGAGACATTGACAGAGTATCAGAAAATGATCTTCAAAATATACCATAATTATAGAGAAACATCTAATGGCTACATCCAGAATGCTTTTACCTTTTCTAATAATTGTGTCAGAAATAATCTAGCGCTGAGGTTTAACTCAGACATAGGAACTGTTTATCATATCAGGATTACTGACGTAGTGTTTTCAGTGGCATATCCCTTGCAGTTACCCTAATCTCAATACCAAGGCAAATATATATTGAAAATATAGATAATATAAAATTTGTTTCATAAATCCTATCCTAAAGAATGCAACACGTCCGTTTTATTATTTACAGACAATGCCTGCCGATTCAAAACAATAAGCTGAGGACAAATGAATTGCTCCTTAATTTAGACAACGAAGGCATAAAGGATACATTTCTCCTAGGGTGGAATCTTGTGTATTTAGATAAAAAAAAGTATTCGATCATTTTTTAAATAGTTTCCACAAATTTTGCAAAAGCGAATGTTATATGTATTCGTTTATCCTTATTTTCTTCGTACTATTCGCACACGTATGTAGTTGCTCTCCCTATTTCTATAAACAATGGCCTGATCTCCAGTGTCAAAACAGTTATGATTATGGATCACAATGCAGATAACATTTTATCTCAAAACTGTGTTTGCTTTGTTGGCCGATTGTGTAGATGTGGCTAAGTATATCTACAGTATATGTTATCGAAAAATAAGTAAACGTAGATTTTAATTTTATGATTACTACTTTCTGCATGTTATGTTTATTTTGTCTTTATGTATATTGATTTTAACATCAACTAATTTTGAATGCGTATGTTCCTTTCAGTCAATAACTCCTTGCTGAGATGGATTAGAAATTCTTTTCGTGTTTCATGTATATCTAGTTAACACATAAATTGGCCTTGGCTTTTGTTTATTTTCTTTTTCATAGCAGAACCTTTTTCATCTATTTTGTCAAGAATCAATAGATCAAGAAGTTTACGGTTGTGTATAACCAAATCTACTTCTTTCCGATTGGACATTCTGTTTACATTATATTCGATGCATCACGATCGACCACTATTTATAGTTTGCATTCAGATTAACCTGCCACTTTTTCAGAGTCTGCGCAGTCAATGGCTAACTAGCGGCTTTGGAAGATGATAAACATGCAGTTAATATCTGGATAATTCTTTCATTTTGATATATTTGAAATTCAAAAGTTTCTTTTATTTATTTCATTCGTGCGTACCTTATATCTCTTGATAATTTTTAATAAGTTTCGTCGCACACACAGAGAAAAAAAATGCTTCACTTTTAAGACGCATCTCTGAACAATGTGTGCAGCAGGTTACCATATCATGCACAAACATACATGAATAGACAACTGCGCGTAGGCGTAAGTGACTGTGTGTGTATTTGTGTACGCGTGCTTCTTCGCTGATGTATATATGAATGAATAATATGAATAATTGAAAGAAAGCAAAGAGCGGGTACGCCGGGCAGAATGCTTTAGAGAATCTCGTTCATCTGTACGTTCCAGGTTCAAATTCTGCCGAGGTATACTTTGCCTTTCATCCGTTTCGGTTTCGAAAAAATAACTACTAGTCTAGCACTGGTCGACTCACCTCTATCCTCTGAAGCTCATGGCTGGTGCCAACATTTGAAACCAACATAAATAACAGAAATATAATCGTAAGAGTGGTGTATCAAGAACGAATTCCCGTGAATCGTATCTTCTACACTGAGTTATAAGCACACTCATCCCTCTCCCGTTGTCAGTAATGGGATGACGAAGGGATTGGTCTGTTGAAAATTGTAACCAACGAAACTGTTTCTCCCAATTTGCGATATACAACATACATATATATATATATATATATATATATATATA
>NC_068993.1:14140369-14145635 GCF_001194135.2 Octopus bimaculoides
ATTTTGAACAGGGAACGCTTTCAAAAAGTGCTTATTTATACATCCATAATATGTGTTTGACATCACAATGTACTTTTTAACATATTCGACAGACACAAACACATATATTTTTTAGGGCGTCAAAATAAAATATAAACTCAAACATTGGCCGTCTACACGAAGACACAATCGCAAGCACATATTTGCGCCCGAATTATAGACATTCGCATATATATCCTGATAACATATCTTACTCGCTCTTTGAATAGAGACAAAATGGAGGTCTTCCTTATGAATTAGTAATGATGTACTTTAGAACATCGTTTGCTTTTGCCCTTCCTAACACCTTCCCTCTCACTGTATATGCTAACATATATATGTGTATATTATTGACACACACACATATAAAGAGAGAGGGGACTGTAAGAGTGTAAGAGAGACATGTATACACGCAGAAACACATATACACACACACAGACACACAAGTATATATATATATGTACACATACATGTATATGTGTATAAGTTTGAGTGGATTTATATATTTTATGTGCTTAATGCTATATGGCTACTTCACATAAATGCGTGAAAATATGTCTGTAAGTGTTTACCAGTATATATCGCTACTTATGTACGTATATACACATTACATTGAGATATAAACACCTCTCGATTGCTTGAGACATATAAAAAAAAGTATGACTGTATGGGTTCAAAAAAATGAAGAACTCTTTTCATAAATCAGTAATAAAAATGTCACACAAAAGCTACACCCCGAATACATGCCAAATGTTATCTCTTTACGAATCCATAAACCTGTTGAAACTAATTTAAAACACATAACTCACACCGTACTCTTTAGTCTGTTTTAACTTCTTCGCTCTTGTTTATTCTCTTTTAAAATTTCCTTCTTGATTCAATCCTTTGATTTTTTTTCTTGCTGACATATTTCTCCTTCTATCGTTTTCGATTATTTTTCTGTTTGAAATATTGGGTGGCTGGATAGAGTCTGGTAGCAAATTCAGACTGTTTTTTTAGATCTCACCATCCACCATATGCAACACGAACGTTTAGGAACATCATCAAAATTCTTCTCAGGTGCGTACGTACTAATGTATATTTGTATGTATATATGTGTGCATGTATATCCATATATATATATATATATATATATATATATATGTGTGTGTGTGTGTGTGTGTGTGTGTGTGTGTGTGTGTGTGTGTTTGTGTGTGTGTGTGTGTGTGTGTGTGTGTGTGTGTATATATGTATATACATACATACATACAATACATATAGTATCTAAGTATAAGGTTTTAAAAAATATGCACCAGGCGATTATGTTTCTGTATCTTCTTTCCTCATAAGTTTCTTGACTCGGAATAATGTAGTTCTGTTCCGAGCGTTTGTTTCGAGTACTTTACTTTTGGAGAAGGAGATCCTGGCAGTGCTAATATATTCCTCATTTGTACTCATTTATTAATCCTCTGTACGAAATCAGTACTAACAAGCGTCATGTAATTTCATGAAAGATTATATGAATAACTTTCGCAAATGCTGATGTTTAATTCTTATTATCATCTTCCTTTTCATCTATACTTCCTGGAATTTTCTTTGTTATATATTATAATCTTCTGGAAAAACAAGCATTTTGAAATTCTCTTTCACAAAAGAACATATTGTAATGATCTTTTCTAATCTACCCAAATACATACATTATTTTAGTATGATTTTTATATGTTAAACTATTTAAACCATGTAAAACAAGTTTATTAAAAAATGATGCGAAGAATACCAATATTAGTTACTGAATAAGGCAGTGCGATAGCAGGCAAAATACTTTATGGCATTTCGACTGTTTGTTCAAATTCCGCCGAGGTTGAGCTTATCTTTCATCGGTGACGATAAAATAATTACCATTTGAATACTAGAGTCAATGTAATCGGCTTACCCCCTCTCCCGATGTTGCTGACCTGGTGCCAAAATGTGAAACAAGTGTTAGTTACTGAATAGAAGTATTTTAATTCTTACGTCAGGATCGTGTGAACGAACATTTTCGTTTGCTTGTCTCATCAGTGAAGCACAATCTTCACCTTATTTGCAGAAGTGACTATGAAAAAGTAAAAGAAACTCAAATAATGTGCAAGAAGATACTTTGGACGCATCAGAAATGAATGTAGAATAATTTAGATGGCATACAGTACGTTGAATATCTCAGTTTGGCATTTTATGAAGGTACCGCAGACATTTGTACAAAACCGTTTGTCTTTCAACCTGAATTAGATGTCAAATGCAGACATCTTATGTATTCCAGTATACGCCTTCAGAATTTAGATATGTCGGATTCCATTTTGATTTCAAATAAATCATTCAGTTAAATTGGGTTTGTAATCTGTAATGGATAGTTGGGAATGAATAATACTACACTCTTTTCAAATATATAGGTATCTAGCTAGCCAACGCAGAAACTCTATGACCACTCGCACCCCGAGTGGTAATCAGACCAGTCTACTTCAATTCACGCTAAGAAAATCTCGGGCATATTTGAATAAAACTATCTAGGATAAAAGGACTATCGGTCGATGCTGGAATGCATTTAAAATGATGCTGAAACTAACTTAATAGAGTATGAATATCATCAATGTACCTTCAACAGCATGAAATCCCAACGATTTAGAATATCATTGATACCAGCAAGGATTATCATTTCATTCCTTGCTGTTCACTCATACACATATATGTGACGCTAACTGAAAAAAACAACACACAGTTCTTAATGGTGAATTAACATCAGGTGCCTAAACCAATATTTTGTAACTAAGCACTCCCAGAACTGAACATCACTTGCTGGAGCATTTTAGGGGTTCATCCTCCCACATGTTTCTAATCTTTACCTGTAAGACCTTTTCACACCTACATGTAGATGATCAGACCCTAACGCCCACGACATCGCGAAAATCTCCCCATATTGTTACAAACCTAAAGCAAACTTACGTAAATTTTGTACTTATATGGCTCATCAACAACCGGCGTAATATAGCACATCCCAAATGTATCCCCCTTCTTATCATTGTCGGCATCGTTAGCATCATCATCATCATCATCATCATGTAAAATAATCCATAATCACAACACACACATACACGTTCGATCCCCCCCACACACGTACATATACTCTAACAAACACATACACACACGGGAAACAAGAGCCCTAAGACTTACATCGAACACATTCGCAAAATCTTCAGCACGGAATTGGAACAACGTAGCAGATTTTCTTCGAAGTATTATATACAGTTAAGAAAAAGAAACAGCACTAATATTGAGCAAACAAGAAATCAGATCTACTATGAATAGTATCAATACCACCTGGGTACGTGTATATCCAGAAATAATTGTAGCACAGTATACAAATAACATAAATTAGTATAAGTGTTCATAGTATACAAATGATATGAGCAGGTTATCTATGCAAAGAAACAAAATAATGGTCTCTAACAAAGACACAAGATCTGGAATTAAGGGAGTGAGTGAGTGGTGGAATACAACAACTACAGTAATAAAAATCTGCCTTATTTTATCGACACCGGGAAGTAGATCGGTACAAAGCATTTCTCTCAATTACATACCGGCTATATTAATCTATCAACTTCACGACCCAAGTGTAACGATAACTATGAGTACATACATACAGACATACATACACACACATATACATACACATATATATGTATATATACACGTACATATGTATGCATATATATATATATACATATACATATATAATTACATGTGCACATATACATATATAATTATATGTGCACACACATATATATATATATATATATATATATATATATATATATATACACGGAGACATATATATATACATCCATACATACATGCATACATACATGCATACCTACTTACCTACATACATACATACATACATACATACATACATACATACAAACATACATACCTACCTACCTACCTACATACATACATACATACATACATATATACATGCGTACGTATGTACGTACCTATTTGTTTTGGTGTACATATAAAAGAATGTGTGTAAATTATAAAATAGAAATGATTCTCATAAAATAATTCTGTTGTGTTAAACTCCCGAAACTCATATTTGGTAATAAATATGTCGCTGTTTCTTATAGTTTCCATATTTTGGCATTTGCTTTTCTTTCACATATCTTTTCATAGACAAAATGTCTGCCAAATCGTATTTTATTTTAACAGATGCCAATGCAGACCACCAGCAGTATCATTGGATTACAGATATTACCATATATTATCTATTCTATAGGGACATTCGGCTTTGTTCTTACTCCACTGAGAGAAAAGAAAAACTCACAAATGTCTTTGTTTGAATTAGAAATTATTATATGTGAATACAATGTTTTCACTCTCTTCATTGTTTCTATATTCAGCAGTGATGTTCAGCTGTATTTTCTTCGGTAATTCATTGGTTCTAACAATCACTTCAAATGTGTACTGCTAATTGGTTCATTGCACTACATATAACTCTTTATATGTGTATTGTATATCTATGTGTCTGTTTGTTTGATTCTCCCATTATCTATCTATCTATCTATCTATCTATCTATCTATCTATCTATCTATCTATCTATCTATCTATCTATCTATCTACAAACAAATAAATATAGTATATAAATAAACGAACATTGACCTTACGTTTCTGACTCTCAGTTGTTCCGGGTATATTTACCCATTATACCTTTGCCCACGAATTGAATTTCATTGAATTCCTGATGTAAATGAGACACATATGGGGACATAGATGAAACAGGAAGACTAATTTGCATATCGTACATTATCCAATATTTCAATTTTTTACCCATCTGACATTTATTTATACACGACTTCTATTAGGAAACATAACACTCTTAATGTACATGTTTTCGCTTCACAACAGTTGCACTCTAAAGGATGAATTTATATCAATATATACAAGTGTTTCTCTTCTGTTGATATTTCTTGCCGTGTGCTTAAATTTGGAACCTTTATATATTTTATAGTAAGGCGGCACCATTAACGGCATTTCTTCTGTCTTTAAATTATGAGTTCAAATGCCACCGAAGTAGACTTTGATTTTCACCTTTTCAGGATCAATGAAATAAGTACAAGTTGAATACTGGGGTCGATGTAATTGACTTATCCACTCCCTCGATATCTTTGGATGTTTGCCAAACTTCGAAACCAACATATACTGTCATTCTCTTCGCTTACTGAAGATATATATATA
>NC_068993.1:14146388-14147258 GCF_001194135.2 Octopus bimaculoides
ACGCATATGTTTATATTTACGTACATCTGTTTATTTTACTAAGTATTCGTGCTTCTTTAAACAAGTGTTAAGATAAGAGCGTGCATGAGCTGGAGAAGAAAATGAGCAAAAGCAAAAATAGAAAAAAAAAAAAAAAACTCATCACACAAAGCAATCCATTTGTGTCAAAAATTTAATATCTCAAATTTGGTAGCATGATGTTATTTGCTAATATAGTTTCCATACGTTGGTGTTTGTTTTCCTTTGACATTTCTTCTCATAGTCAAAATGTCTGCGAAAGCGCATTTTCCATTTTCTACTGGGACACTTGTCTTTGTTCTTGTTCCTTTGAGAAGAAAAAAAAATTACAAATGCATCTGTTTACTTCAATAAGAAATTCTCAAATGTAAGTGGAATTTTTCTATGTTTCTTCCAGTTGGTTTTAATGACAACAAACTCTCCACATACTAGTGTATGCTTTTCTTTAGATATTCATATTCGACGTTATTGCAGGGAGATGTCTTTCTTAATTACAAGCTTCATCGCAGTCCGTCAAATTAATTCATATCATATAAATATAAGACGACGTACATTTTTCAAATTGCTTTCCTTCACTTATGGACTTCAAGACAATTTATTTGAAATTTGAAACTTTTAATTCATAAGAATGTTTACAATTTCATAATTAGCTGCTTGAGAAGAACTTAACCTTTCTTCTATCTATCTATCTATCTATCTATCTATCTATCTATCTATCTATCTATCTATCTGTCTATGTGTCTGTATATCTGTCTTTCTGTCTGTGTATCTATCTATTTATTTATCTATCTCTGACCCCTTTTATCAAATAAATATGTGTGTGTGTGTTTCTGGTTTATGCTTCATATATAT
>NC_068993.1:14147404-14148832 GCF_001194135.2 Octopus bimaculoides
ATATATATATATATATATATATATAAAGTAAACAACAGGTTGTAAGGAGCACCAATGCTGTTTATCTCTGAGGCTGGTGAAATAAAGTACCTCCATATCACTGGAGCTGATGGTAACTTTTATGCCCTGACTCTCGTATTTCCTTGAGTTTCGGGTAGGCTTTTCATCCTTTCACGAACGTTAAAATGCAGTACCAGTCAAGTAAAAGTGTTGAATGCATCGACTAGAAGCGTTCTCAGAGAATTGCTGGTCGTGTGCCTAAGCCAGAATACCACCACCACCACCACCACCATCGCCACATCATCATCATCATCATCATCATCACCAACATCATCACCACCACCACCAACACCACCACTACCACCATCATCATCATTCTCATCATCATCATCATCATCATCATTATCATTTTTATTACAAATTTTTATTACAAAAATTATAAGTGCCAACTAGGTGAAAGAAGACATTGATAATTTCAACGTTCATGAGGTCAGTATTTTTTTCTTGTAGTTCCCATTGATGATAAGGAATGGATGACGATGATGATGATGATGTGGAGGAGGTGGAGGGGGGAAGGAGGTGGAGGAGGGGGATAAAAACGACGACGACAGCGACCAAGACGAAAACTGTGATGGCGGTGATAATAGTGATGCTGATGCGATGATAATGAAGACGAAGTTACAGATCGCGACGATGAAGACGCTGATGATGATAGTAATAAAAAGGGTGGAAACGATTTCCCT
Organism: Octopus bimaculoides; assembly: GCF_001194135.2. Taxonomy (NCBI): domain Eukaryota; kingdom Metazoa; phylum Mollusca; class Cephalopoda; order Octopoda; family Octopodidae; genus Octopus; species Octopus bimaculoides. Next base: position 14,148,148 of record NC_068993.1, read on the forward strand.
TAGTGTCCTTGGTGCAAATGCGACATACTGGAAAACACTCAGCATTGAAGAATTATTTCAATACTATTAAGTATACAGAATAAATTATGAATTTAGGTGGTGGTGACGAGACAAAGAAACAAGATATATTAGAAGCACTTCATATTTGAATGAAAACAAGAATACAAACAGCCAAAACAAATATACTAAATTCAAAATATTATTGTGTGATAAAAAAAAATAAAAGACAAAATTTAAATCAAGCCAGTAATATCAAAATTAAAATCACTGATGCTGGTAATGGAATCATAGGGTGGACAGAGAGATGGGGTGGTCGGAGGTTTACAGTTTATTTGGCAATATAGAGTTGGCGTGGACGGAAACATTGAATGGGTTGAAGCAAGAATAGGTAGGATGAGTGGTTTCAAGTGGTACAAGGAAGGCGCTGTTTGGGAGGGGAGTTGGAATAAGGACGCGTAAGTGTTTGTTTTAGCGAAGATTTTAAAAATAAAAAAATACGTTATTCTAATATGCGTGTGTGCATGTGTATATATATATAGGTGTGTGTGTTTGTGTGTGTGTGCGTGTGTAGGTGTGAGTTTATCTGTGTATTCATATATTTATATTTACATACATATAAACATACACATATATTCATATACATATGTATATATATATATATATATATATATATATATATATATAT
>NC_068993.1:14148918-14149663 GCF_001194135.2 Octopus bimaculoides
AGAGAGAGAGAGAGAGAGAGAGAGAGAGAGAGAGAGAGAGAGAGAGAGAAAGTGAAAGAGGGACAGCGAGAGAGAGAAACAGATAGACAAACAGAGAACTTCATGTTAAGTGAGTATTATTTTAACAATTTTAATTCAGATATTCAGGGCTTGATAAAACGTGTCATTGACTCTTTCTCCTCCTCTCACTCTCACTCCTTCAGTAAAAAAAAAAAAGAAATAGAAAATACCGAGAACTTTAAAAAGGCAGCGAGTGAAGTGAGGAAAAGAAAGTCTATAATTTTTTTTCTGCATGCTTTTTAACGGAAACTTAAGAAATGTAGATTTCGAACATTGGTGATAAGAAAGCTGTGTCCATAGGGTTGGTTGGATATTCTTTATGGAATGTTGTTTACAATGAAGTGATAATGCTTTTCTTAAAAAAATTATAATTTTTTTTTTTGTTTACTATCAGAAAACAATCAAACATTTCTCGGAGGTATGTGTGTATTTGCGTGCAATTATATTTGGCGATGCCTATTTTTTCCCCTTCATGTCTTCATTCAATTTTGCAAATATGTTTTGCTCGTTGTTTTGTGTCTTTTTTCTGTAAACTGGCGAGACCTAAACAGGTTCCAGTTTTTTGTGTAAACTTGGAATTCATTTTCTTTATTACTACATGAGCAAATACGAATAGGTATGTATGTATATATGTACATATATATATATATATATATATATATATGCGTATATGTATGGAGTATAT
>NC_068993.1:14149673-14151671 GCF_001194135.2 Octopus bimaculoides
TATACACACACACACACACACACACACACACACACATATATATATATATATATATATATATATATAAGGAACAGTTTTGCTTTTGAATATGTTGAAACAAATGTGTTCAAGTAGAATATCGTTTATAAAGCATTTTTCGATTACGTATATATTCGTACTTAATACGCTCTGGCAGATTCGAACGTGAAGTTGAGAATCGCTAATCACTGTTGTATTCGTTCATGGAGAGCATTTGTTTCAGATGAATGTCTGTTCATAACACTCTCAATTTATTAATATAAGGAGATTTGGAAACACCCGGTGTTTCTATTCTTTTCTATCTCCAAAAGCAATGCTACAGCAGTCTAATGAATCTAACAAGAGATTTTGGCTCTAGTCTACTTCTTTATGTGTGATGTTATCTTCCGACCGAACATTATAGAGGGTATAGATTTTCATTCTTAATATGTTTCGCCCAATTCGAACATTACTATGCTAATCGCTGGTGTATTTCATCATTGGAGAAGAAACTACCCTTTCAGTCGAATTTATGTTTATAAAACAACTTTTCGTATGTTCATATTAACTCTGATAATATTCTGTGTAATTAACATTTTAAAGCCTTCTTGACGTTAGCTTCTGAATGATGTAATGCAAACGGTGTATTATTGAGGCAGTTTCTTAAAACAGAAACCTATCCGTGTATGTTGAACTAATAAAATCTGTCTTGCCAAGTTCTCTTTCTATACATAGTCCGTCACGCACGTACATATATACGTACACATACACACACATACAAATACACACACACGCGCACAAGCACAGAGACACACACACAAACACACACATATATATAGGAAGGTATATACATACAGACACACACATACACATATATATGTAGAGCTTTGAAAAGTAATAGGACAAGGTAGAACATGCTAAAATAATTTCATCATGAAATACATTTTGTAACGGTTAATTACGACTTTTTTTCAACTAAGTGTAAAACAAAGCTGGATATTAATTAAGAAGAAAAACTGAAATGAATTGTTTTGTGAATATTTCCATAGTCTTTAAATAGGTAGGACATTTTCCTTTTTTCTGTCTGTCTCTCTCCTTTCCATTTTGGATGCTCGGTAATTAGTTGTAGATTTGGAAAAAATAGCGTTTATGGGTGCAGAGTAATATTTGGTTCTGTAGTTTGATGGTTTAAGCAGCAGCAGCCATTGAAGAAGAAGAAGAAGAAGAAGAAGAAGAAGAAGAAGAAGAAGAAGAAGAAGAAGAAGAAGAAGAAGAAGAAGAAGAAGAAGACCCAGTAGTGCAGGCTGTCCGTGGATTCTACTTTAATGGTCAAGTGACCTAAAAGTGACCTTTTATAGCAGGAGTAGTAGAAACTATTCGAAATAAATAAATGGGTAGCGACTGTTCTTAATATATCTATCGTTTTTAATATTTCCATGGGTATTCTTCAAAGGTCATGGTAGTGTAATCATCTGTGGTGGAAGCATTCAAAAGCGGTTTATATTTTGCGATAAAATATGATCCTTTGCTAATGTGCTGATTATAGTTTGCTTTGACCCAAAGGATATAGTGGGGTAAAATTCTAGTGATAGGTTGGTCATTAGTGGCGCAAGTGTCGACGTATTCACTTAATGCTATTTTTTCTGTATTCCCGTACTTTAATCTGGGAATTATGTACGGTCATCTCCTGACGTAGATTGCTTTTCATTTGACCATTGCATTGCTCTCGATAACCTGAGAGAGAAAAAACGAAAATGCCCCACCTATTTGATAACTATCGAAATATTTACAAAACATTTCATTAAATTTTTTCCTCACCTGAATTGTTTTTCTTCTTAATTAATACCCACCTTAGTTAAAATGATGAAAAGACTGAAACCTGTACTAACCGTTACAAAATGTATTTCATGATAAATTTATTTTAGCATTTTCTACCTTGTCTCTCTCTCGCCCACTCCCTCTCTCCCCCTCTCTCCTTCTCCCCCCTCCCCCTCTCTCCCT
>NC_068993.1:14153362-14155025 GCF_001194135.2 Octopus bimaculoides
GTACAGAAGTAAATATTGAAAAAAAAGTCGTCAGAATTTTGGAATAACTTCTTTCATTTATTTTATACATATTTTAGCGCTTTCGTTCGTCTTTCGAACTTGTCAAATATAACTGTGAAAATACAGAGATCTAGCTTATTTATATAAAAACAGGTGTTTTGGGGGGTTTTGTTTATAACAGAACATTTTTTTTTTGTTTTGTTTTTGGGTGAGGCTATATACATATATAATTTAAAGATGAACCACAACTCAGTCATCGAAGAACACGTCCAAATCCACGTTATGTCCCATGTAACATGGAAACCAAGTTTCCCGAAACTATGATGATCTTAGCGTGTGATGTTTATTACATGCCACTCCACATCATTGAACAAGGTTTAGGAAAGATGCTAGAGAACAATACTGGCTAATGATAGTTGCTTTTGGAAGGCCAAATGTGTGGGAGCGGCATTCGGTTCCTTCCCATACTTCCTGAAAGAGTCAAAACTGATTCTTGGAGAATTTCTAAAATGTCTCCTGCCCCAATTTCTGTCCAACTAATTCCTCCGATTGTAATCTCATTGTTCACTACGTGTTGAGCCCTGTTGAAGAATATATAAACTGCTCTGACTGCAACACCAAGTCCGTTCTGTTGGTAAAGCTTAATGATGTGTACGAAGATCTTCCTAGGGACAGAATGAAGATCGCATATGCCAGATCTGGAGTTGCATTAAAGCCGTGGTGGAAGCTACGGGCTGTTACTTTGCGCTAACTGATATCTCCCAGCCATAATCTATTTGATATATTTTGATTTTTTAAAGATATTTTTTTCTTTGGAATGGGATTATTGTGTTTTCTTTTATTTTTAAGCAAACTGTCCAATTTAGCGCGAACAAACTATATATTCACATAGAATAACAGCCGAAGTTTTGCTAAAATTTCCGTCATTGAAATACTGTGCGCAATGAAGCTCAGACTACTGATACAACAATACCACGTTAATATAACAACTGAATAACTAAATTAAGTGTTGTTTACAAATTGTATACTGTTTAATTCTATCTGTATCCACTTGATATAGTGATAGACATATTGAAAACAAAAGGAATCTGTGACTTAAATTAATTTGTATAACACATAACTTTATTCGATATTTCTAACATTCCATTATTCCATGTATATTTTTAACAATTTCTAAATAGATATTTATATGACATAGTATAGTTAACTGTCGATGTTTGAAGTTACAGAAGTTATTTGAGTGCGTCCTTTTCTTTTACCGACAAATATGTAAGACATATTTTATATATATATATGTATAGATATAGTAGGAATTTACAAAAAAAAGCAGAAACGAAAGACGAAGACGGGAGTGTAAACAACAAATACATGTATTAGTTTAAAGCTCGGCAAATGAGAAAGTCTTTTACGTTTCGAGCCTATGTTCTCCGACAGAAAGGAACACAGAAATAAACAGGGAGAGAAAATTTAAAAAAAAAGGTTTAGTGGCTAATAATCTATCATGGCGAATGCCGGACAGATGGGTCATACAGGAGAGCTAGGAAAAAGGGGAGATAATAAAGTTGTGGTGATCTCAAAACAAAGGTGCTCGTGCGTATGTATGTGAGAGCGTGTGGTGACCTTGACGTGTGTGTGTGTGCATGTGTAGGTGTGTGGATGATGG
>NC_068993.1:14155429-14156282 GCF_001194135.2 Octopus bimaculoides
TGGTGTGTGGGTTGGGGGTGAGGGTGGTGGTAGGGATAGGTATGTGGGAGTGGGATGTAAGGGAAGGGGATCCAATGAGGTGCATAGGAATGGTGGGATAGGAATGTGTAGGTGTGGGGTAATGATGGAGGGTGTGACGATGAAGTGAGAGGGTGGAAAGAAGAAGGTGTGTAGGAGTAAAGAGAGGAAGTAGGTGTCAGAGCAAGAGAGGAGAGGTGAGTGGGAAGAAGTGAGTGTGAAAGGAAGAGGGGAGGAGGGTTAGATGAAGAGGGGAGAGGTTTGAGCCCAAGTGTAGCAAAGGAGCGAAGCGAGAAGATTAATCCCTTCTCACGGCGAAGATGGGAGTCTGGATGGCCTCTGTGGAAGGTAAATCCGAACACAGACAGGTGTTCAAAAGAATAACCGGTAGAGCAGAAATGTCGCGCGACCGGGATGTCATTGCCGAGTCTGATGTCTCGGAGGTGTTATGCGAACCGGTCAGCCAAGTAGCGTCACGTTTGATCGAGGTATAGAGGACATAGAGACCAGGAGATGTAGTAGATGACGTTGCTAGAACTGCAGATGAAGGAGTCAGTGATATGATAGGGTCAATGATGGGTGCCAGTGAGGAAGGTGGTGTTGGGGAGGTAAGAGCAAGTGAGGCAGTGTGGACGGGAGTAGGGGAACGAGCCGGGTTGGTATGTTGGGTTAGGGAAGAAATGTGCACCTAGAGGTTTCGTAGGTTGTGGAGAGGAGGGGTCAGTTAGAGAAGCATATGTAAGCATATGTACATATACATATATATACACATACGTATATAAATGTGTGTGTGAGTGTGTACATACATACATATATATATATATATATATATATA
>NC_068993.1:14157061-14157646 GCF_001194135.2 Octopus bimaculoides
TATATATATATATATGCATATGAAACCTTATTAATTCCATACTACATTTGCGTTATATGACAAGGTGATATTACATACACCCTTCCTGGCATATTTTCATTCAGACTATTTGTTAGGAATCTTATATAAACACAATGTTACGCCTCAGGCAAGGTGACAATTCTATTCTGCTTTTCATGAACGTGTATCCAGATACAAGTATATGCATGCATATGTGTGTGTCGGTGCATTCGTCTAAGTGTATGGCGGTATGTATGCATGCATGTATGTATGTATGAATGTATGTACGCATGTTTCTATGTGTGTATGTGTATTCGGCTTATTTGCTAATGGGTTTTATTATTAGCTTGTATGCTATAGAGCTCATATCATTTTTTTTGTATGATTTGCTTGGTTGTCTATTCATAATGTGTACGATTTTTATCAATGTATTAACGTATAAGGGAGTGGTTGTATATTTTATAGCTGGCAGTATTTAGAAAGTGGTTCAAATTTTAATGAGGGTGCAAGTTCTAAACTTGGAGCTACAAAACTTCGTAGCAATGGCAAGAACCTTTAAATAATATATATATATATATATATATA
>NC_068993.1:14158614-14168372 GCF_001194135.2 Octopus bimaculoides
GGAAAAAATTATGAATGAAAAAATTAGGAAAGAAAAAATTATTAAGAATAAAAGGTAAAACTTTATATATATATACAAAGTTTTGATTTTAAAAAACTTTAACGATATTATAAACTATAAAGATTAATAATTAGTCAAATAATATTAATCAAAAATAATCGAAAATATGTCAACACTATTCCAATCGAAGTTCTAATATTATGTTGAAATGAAACTATAACTTGTAAATAATTTAGTGTTAATAAGTTATCTATTAAAATAATCTATAAAGAACCAAATGAATACTATTAAAACAAGAATACATATTATTTTCAAATAGTAGAAAATCTTTAGCAAAGTGAAAACAGTACTTATCCAAATTTTTCCGTAATTCAAACTCATACGTATGCATGTATGCGTGTGTATGTGAGAGAGAAAGAGAGAGAGAGAGAGAGAGAGAATGTGTGTGTATGTGTGTGTATGTGTGTGTGTGCATGTCTGTGTTTAAGAGTTTACATAATTTTGGAAAATGTAAAGCCACGCAAATGAAAGTAAAACCATATTATATAATCCAATTCACCGATCTACTTAACGAAATCAATATAAATAGAAACATAACTGAATATACACACCGACACTCATATACCTAAATATTACATGTACATATAATAATACATACGTACATACATTGATACACACATACACACACATGCGTACACACACACACTCACACACACATACATATATATATATATATATATATATATATATATATATATATACTTCAACATTTTAACATGTACATATTCTTCTACTCTGTTCCATGTTTAGTGAATTACATATAATTTCAGTAATTTTAATGTTATATATTGGAGAACATTAAGATTCATGGGTATTTAGCTATTAAATTATCTGACTATAACTAAATCATACACCAAAACAAAACAAGTACTTTCTCTACAATTTTTCAGATTACGCGCGAGTGCATGTGTGTTTGCGCATAGTTACATATAAGCATAAATACACATATATATTCTTGCATAAATAGTTACATAAATAGATACAGACACACACAGGCATATGTATGCATGTATGTATGTATGTTTGTATGTATGTATGTATGTATAATCCAATCTGAGTATAGTAAATATATTTTGCAATACAGTTACAATATTGGAATAAATCTTGAACAGTGTTTTTTTTTTCTTAAATGTATGATTATTTTAATAGTTTATTTTACGTAACTTACTTTCTATAGAAATTAATTTTAACATAAGACTATTCCATTTAACGGAATTGAGCTTTTAGCATGACAATTCCCAGACCTACAACATATTTTGAGTTTTGATGTATGACGTATTTAACTTCAAATCGCTATTAATAACACAGTTATAACTATAGCATATATTGAATATATGCTGACGTGTATGTTTCAATTATATAATTTATGTAAACATATTATAATTCAGCTATATTTCCTCAAGACACTTCCACAAGTACTTTTTAGTGAAAAATACTTTGGACTTTTTTCCACCTAATTTTGTTGTGTTTAAAAAAAACATCCTTTTACTAAATTGTCGTATGTGCATTTAATGAGATCTCTATGTATTTCCGTTATAATATCTTTTGCAGAACCACAGCGTTACCGGTACGCGGACAGACCTACATCATTTATCCAGCGCCGATTTCGGTCGACCACAAACACACTCACAAACATATATACATATATGCGCACGTGCGCACACGCACACACACACACAATAGGCGAAGGCATGGTTGTGTGGTAAGAAGTTTGCTTCCCAACCACATGCTTCCAGGTTCAGTCCCACTAAAAGCACGCGTATGCATAGACATAGACATATGTATGTTTAGTTATATTTATGGTAAAGCGTAAATACCTTTAGAGAGTACTGTACAAATGAGCTTAAGTGATTCAGATGGAAATGTTATATCGCAAATTAAAATCATTATGTATACAATGTATTTGTTAAGTAGATTGACAATATCTCCATTTTGAAAGCCTCCAGAGAAGACAATGATAGTTAAAGTAAATCTTGTATTTGTGGATGTATGGATAGATGTATGCATATATGTTTCTATGCTTGCTTGTATGTATACATACTTGTTTGTATGCTTGTTTCTATGTATGTATGCATATGTGTTACACATATTTGAGTGTGTGAGTGTGTATTAGTTTGTTTATGTGTGGTTATATAGTGTTAGATATTTAGAGTATGCAAATCGGGCCCTCTACATCTCTAAAACTTCTAGATTTGTTTATGTATATAAACAGACTGGCTCTCTGTTTCTCTAGGATTGGGTAAATCACGTAAACACTTCTGACGAGACCCCAATACGGTACGAAAGCAGGATTAAGATTGCTCATCATTCTCTCGATCTACAGAGAAGTAGTTAATATTATCTATTTATCCACAGCATAGATTATTGATGTATAGTTTTTTATTTGTAAGGAAGGTAGCATAATGTGAAAACGAAAATCTGGCTATGTGGTGTTATGTTACGTTTAAAATATGCTATAGAATGCAGAAAGTGAAAGGACAGTGGGAACTGCAAAACTGTTTTCACTCTTCAAATTATTTGTCGTTACATCGTTGATAAGAATCATCATCATGCAAATACATGAGTTGATAAAACCGTTTGTAAAACAATAAAATTACACAAGATGCGTTAATAATACCAATAGGAAATAGAAAACGATAAACAAATGTGCGATTGACTGGAACAAAGCCGACTGTACCATAAATTCATGAAATTTTCTTTGATCACTGAAGAATTAGTAGTTTTTGTAGCCAAAATGTCAACCAGAGCAGAGTGTAATGATAATGGTAGAAGAAAATAAGAGAGAACTTAAGAAAAATGTTTTTATGAAAATGATACATAAAAATACTTACAACAATTGCGCGTGAACATAAAACCCAATGCCTCAATGAATGTGGCTGGTAGTATGTAATTAACGTATGGAATGTATTTCTGTCTCACCCATCTCTCTCTTTCTATATATACATACATCTGTATATATATATATATATATATATATATATATATATATATATATATATATATATTTATTTATTTATTTATTTATATATACACATAATTACATACATATGCATGTGTATACATGGAAGCGCGCACACACACGCAAACTTTTAAACATTGGTAATCAGTTTAATACAATTAATATATTTTGTATTTGCTAGTTTAACATGGCGAAACGCCAGACGTTACACAGCTAAAAAGAAGTTAAATGATTCTAAGAAGCCATTTACTCGATAGACAATAGAGCATTAGTTTTAAACCAAAATATGAAGAGATGCAACAAAGCCATATCAATCGATGTTTAACTTTATATTTTTCCTATTTACATCGAATATAGTTGTAAGTTCTGTCATGTGTGCATATTACAATATGCATATAATGAAGTAAAGATAACATACTTCAAGTATAACAATATAGAAATATGTCTGAATTAATTCTGAGAAATCTAAATTATAGTGAGTGTATCGATGCATATGTACAGCACTTTGATAAAATGTCGTGGAGAATTCCAATGCACAACTTATCGTAGTTCTGAGATCGATCCAATTATGCAGCGGCTTCGCTAAATTCATTATGGGATTGTAAACGGAAGGTCGTGTGAATGTCTCTCGTTTTCTTTCTCTCTCTCTCTCTCTCTCTCTCTCTCTCACATTCATACAAAAACTCAGTATACCGAAGGATCAAAGGTTTTCCAAATTATCTAGCGTATATGATTTTCCTCTGCACGGGACAAAGATCCGTCACTGGATTAAACACTTTTGCCTTCTGACCAGACGGGAGCAAGATGAAAGGAAGTCCTTTGCTGTAGAACACAACGCATTAAGGAACAGAAACCACAATCTTACAATCTAGAGCGTAATACCCCAAAACGCTAGCTTATGTTTTTTCCTTCATTGCGAGTTTAACTTATGAACATATTTTGTCGATGCATCCCAGGCTAACCAAGCAGTGCTACAGATAGGCTTCCTTAAAATATATATTAGATCGCGATAAAGAGTTAAACTGATATGATAGACTAAACTCTTGAAAATAATCTCCAAGCATCGTTGAGGTTCAATGATTACAATCAGCAAATGTTAAAAAAAGAAAAAGAGAATTATAATGATATATTGTACACTGAGCCTCTGTCCCATTTAATCTCCTTTCGCATAATCATTGCGCAGTTTATTGAATCAGAAGCAGTTTCTGATGTTTCTACTAGAAACTAAGAAACCCCTCTGCTTGACAATAAAATAGCTTCTACTGCAGTTTGAAAATGTATTATGCGCGTGCAGATAGAAATTAAATACCACAGTTTGTCGTTAAATATGTTGTGTTGTTTCCAGTTGACGTGTATTTATTTAAACTCCCACTCTTTTATTTCCTCAATGCAGTCCTGAAATCAAAATTAAATTGAGTGTGTATTAAATTAACGAAACGTATAAAAACAACTTTTAAACAGTAACTGATAAAAGAATTACTCTCAAAGTCACTGTATTGAACTGCTCCAATGTCAACTAATTACTATTCTTTTCTTTACTAAGCATGGTCTTGATAAGTGTAGTTTTGGTCATCGCCTATATATATACAACTTAAGTTACCAATTTTCTTAAGCTCAAATCTACAGAATAACTTATCATGTATTGCCCAACGCCATTGACAATTTTGGTGACGAGAATTATCAAGCTATATATATATATGAAAGTAAAAATGGGATTAAAATATCTTGGCAGATATCAAATAAGCACTCAGTATAAATGGATAAGATTAAATTTCCAACAAGTAGATACCAGTAAATGTATGTAGAATACAAATCCCAGATGAATCCTCATAAATAGCAGGTAAATCCAACAATCTTTATGCAGAATTTGAAGAAATTCAGAGTATTAACAACAATCAAAGATATGTACGAAGAATATCATATCTATTTTTGATGACACCCTAAAAATCCAACAATTGTTTCAATTGTATTAACGTATGCATACATATATATATTCACACACACACACATACACAAACACACGAACGCACGCACACACACATATAAATAATATTAAAATTGATAAGTACAGACTATCATAATGAATATAATTCAATCTAACACGTAACTCTGTTATCTCGTATATCTGTACATAATATGTTCTATATTGCACAATTTTTATCAACACTCTTTTGTTTGCTATACCAAAACCTGTATAATGCATTTTCTGATATGATGTATGCAGAGGGGCATCCTCATTTTCTTGAATACCTCTCCCTCAACATGTCTTACGTCTACTGTGTCTGCGTGCAACCACATATCATTCCTAGCCACACTCTGCCACCAAGGCAAGGACAGATAAAGGTTTAATCTACTCATACATTTGAATTTGAGCCTGGCATATTTTGAAGCTCGCTCTTCAGCTGGTTCTCAGATACTAAATTGGACACTCAATACTGTTACTGTTGCCTAGCTATGTAGATGATACAGTAGGAGATATATATAATATTTTTTCCTGAAATATATGATACACCTCATCCTATTTTTGGACATACACAACTTGGTAACCAACCCTCAATAAATCTCTTTCATTCTCCTGTGGTGATGCTTTGGCGTTTGTTACAAATTTTTACCAAGTAGGAGTATTTTATAATGGCTTAGACATAATCAAGATGTGTTTGTGTTTGCTAGAAGATACAGGTCTACTCACGTGCATGCAGACATTTTCTGCTTTTCAATTTGGGAAAGCAGAAATTTACATATGTGACATATTGTTATTGAGTTGTCAGTTTCACTAACAGTTTCAGCAAAGTGTGAAGAATTATCAAAATTGTTGTCTAGAAATTATAGTTTTCTGCAAGGATATGTTTGTTTACTTCACGTTTTTTGCTTTTGTATACTTCTTGCAAAAAAGCTAGGTCTTGGGTCTAATTTGTGAGTGTTGTTTGCTAACATAGTTGTTAAGAATGACAGCCAAACACGGGAAACTGTTCATAATGTCTGATTACGTTCTTTAATAATTAGTGAGGAATATGTAAACCAACTATGCACTTGCCTGTTTTTAAAATTAATTTCAAAAGAATTACAGCAATAAAAATTACCCAAAATTTGAAAATGTTCACACAGTACCAATTCATGCTGAAGATCTGAAAAAGAACTCTTGCCAAAGTTAAACAGAATTGAAATGACAATGAACATGAATGAAGATGATGATGAAGGTGCTAAAAGCAAAACAAGGAAGCATTATTATTATTATTCAGTTAGAGAGCAGTGCAATACCATCAACGTGACTCTGGGGTAAAATATACGTAGCCCAATAAGCCCATCATAAATATTCGTCTGATAGGGTACTCCAAGCACATGCATCACAACTATATGTGCGCAGCATGGTCAACTCGATTAACAGCGCATGAACTTACAGTTGGGCCCAGTTAGAATGTTTTTCGGGGTGAGTAACCCATCACGCTCAAAAGATACCTGAATAAGGCTTGTTTAAGGATGTTGAACGAAGCACCCATGTTTCCAGAGGTGAATTATTCAAACACCAAATAATTCCTCTCAACACATGGCTATGATACTCCCTACATTCATCTGCTCAAGTGGTTAAGATCAAACAACTGACAAATAAATATGTGGTATTGAGCAGAATATTTGCTGTAGCCCATCTTTTATAGCAAGACAAAACATGTACATTATACCACTTCCAAAGAATTAAGATCAGAAGCCATGCGAGCCACTACCTGGTACTGCAGCCGGCCCTTCTTATAGGTGCTTTCGATCTAGTTTGGATTCTTTGCCATCAAATTTGATTGTTTCTACTGTTGCTGCTGCTTCTAAGAACAATATCCTAACCAGTGAATTGGCAGAATCGTTTGCACGCCGGGCGAAACACTTGGTGGTATTTCGTCTCTAGCTACGTCTTGTGTTCAAATTCCACCGACTCTGCCTTTCACCTTTTCGGGGTCGATAAATGAAGTACCAGTCAAATACTGGGTTCGATGTAATCGATTAGGCCTCTCCCCCACAAAAATCAAGGCCTCGTACCTGTAATAGAAATGACTATTATACATGCACCAATACTACTACCAACATCACCACCACCGCCCCTGCTATTGCAGTTGCTGCTAATGTAATTGCTGCTGCTGTTATTTCTCATGCTACTGCTATACACTGTGTTGTATGGCAGCATTTCTCTTATTGCGATTTAATATTTTATGAAGAAACCTCGAAACTAAATGTAAAAATAATATCAACTGATTTAATTTCAAATGACGTGAGACAAAAAAAATGTTTTGTACACATAATCTTTCCACAGACAAATGTGTTGAAGCAGTAGACTTTGAGAATAAATATCATAAATGCGTAAGATCAACAATGAAGATCGCATCAGTTTCACAGCTGATATTTGTTTTTTCTTTACGTGTGTTTATTAATAAGTATCGGTCGTCAGAGTTGTTTTTCTTGACGTTTAGCTCAATGTCATTTCTCTTACACTTCAGACGACAAATGCTCAGAAATATCCTGGTGATGGCTATTTCTTATATCTTTCTTTTGTTTACGTATGACTACATATCATTGAACATAGAAAGGGACGTGGCTGTGTGGTAAGAAGTGTGCTTCCCAACCACATGTTTCTGGTTTCAGTCCCAGTCAATGGCATCTTAGCTTAATGAGTGGATGTAGCAGAGGGAAACTCAAAGAACTCCGTCGAATGTATGTATGTATGTATGTATGAATGTGTGTGTGTGTGTGTGTGTGTGTGTGTGTGTGTGTGTGTGTGCATACATATGCGTGTGAGTGTTGGCTTTTGTTCCTTGACAACAGCTGTTTGACAAGCGGTATTGGAGTGTTTACGTTCTCGTAACATAGCGGTTTGGCAACAGGAGATCGAGAGTATAATTATGTGACCTAAACATAAAAGACAAATGCTGGGGTCGATTATTTCAACTAAAATTTCACAAAGTGTTGCCCCAGCATAGCCGCAGTCTAATGACTGAAAGAATAAAAAAATAAAAAATATTCCTTTGTTATCCTAAGAATTCAAGTGGGATGCAAAATGCATGGTATCACCATACGTTTCAATATAACTATTATATTTATATAAAATTTGCTGCATAGTGTACAGTATTCTGAAGGACATTGAGTTTCCAAGGAGGAAACGATAGTGACAGTGTAGAAGCTTGTTATTTTCTTTTAGTTGACCCGTTCAGGTAAGCATGGTAAGCGCTGATTTATCTACGTCATTGTTACTCTTTTCAATGCAGTCCATCTATATTATAATTTAATCTAATATTTCGAATTATTAAAACGAAAATTTTATTTCGCATATAAACATATATTAGTTTTACACACATATATTCTGTATTATGCTATAATAATAATTAAAAAAAAAAGCAAATATAAAATATAAAATAAAATGTTTAATAGGATTGTATTTCATTAAAATATGTTTAGTAATAATTTCTAACTCCAAAAGAAACTCAGTTTAATTTACTAGCAATCAAATTTAGATTAAGAAATTCATTAAATACACAACATATTAATCTCTGAATATCAAGAAAAATCTAATTTTATTTTTACCGCTAATCAATATGTCATAAATTCTTATTCTGATAAAACTCTATTGAGATATCATATATTCAGTTGATCTTTGATGATTGGCATTCGTTTTATGTTTATTGATTAAACTCTATCTCGCAGTGAGATGTCACATCATAGGATGATCTATTTATTATTTTTTTTAATGATAAAGTGTAAACTATTCGTATGTAATGATTAACTTTCTGATTAGTTATTCAATTGCTTAATATTAATGACAAAACTGCCGATGGGGATTGTATATTAATTAATCACGTCATAACTATTTTCGATAGACAACATAAGTATTTAATTTATAAAATGATTAATGTTTTCCTGCTTTGTGATTTCTTATTTGAGGAATTTGTTTCATTGCTGGCCTTCTAATATCTTGATGCGAGTAATCATACGGCTTTGAGATATCATCGAATTTACGATCTAATAAAATACTAGCATACAGATATTGAGTTCAAAATTTGATGCAAATATTATATCGTGGAGAACTACGTTAAATCCTTCCTGAGTGGCAACATATCTCTAGTAAATGAGTGCCAAGTTGTTCGAAGTTATATGTTTCAGTCAACTCACATGACTTCAGGTATATCGATATATCTCACCGAAATAAAACAAATTTAATATGATTTATGGACAAGCAAATAATAATTATTGATTGGTAAATAAATTCACTGATTTATAGAACTAGTATATGAATGAAAAATAAATATTGCAAATAGACACGACCTATGTTATTGAATATATTTCTGTATTTCATAGAACCTTAGAATTTCTAGTTAATGGTATATTCAAAGATTTATTTAGTTCATGTTAAAACTTGTGTATATAATAAATGATATTTATTCCTTCAATAGATATATCGAAGTTTCGTGTTCAAACGATTTCATATCGAAATTCACTCATCAGTTCTCATTTGAGTTCGGACTAAATAATAACACCGCTTACTTGCTTTGACACAGCAGTTAAATCCATGTTTCATAGTTCCTTCGTTAATGTTATTTTATGGAATTGGCAATGTTTCATACATACACGCGCGCTTTCACCCACACATATATGTATGCTTGCATACATACGTTCGCACATACACACATATATCTTTATATGAACGTTTCTCTCCCTTTAACCTCTCCTTTTTTCTATCTCTCTCTCTCTCTCTCTCTCTCTCTCT